>NC_057727.1:56384412-56386132 GCF_004010195.1 Chiloscyllium plagiosum | reverse complement strand
CACTCCGGCCTATCACCCTCACCTTGACCTCCTTCCACCTATCGCATTTCCAACACCCCTCCCCCAAGTCCCTCCTCCCTACCTTTTATCTTAGCCTGCTGGACACACTTTCCTCATTTCTGAAGAAGGGCTCATGCCCGAAACGTCGATTCTCCTGCTCCTTGGATGCTGCCTGACCTGCTACGCTTTTCCAGCAACACATTTTCAGCTAGGAGTGTGAATGCCAGGAAACCATCAATATGACTTGGATAAGATGATTTAGTGGCCAAATGTGTCACAGATGAAGTATAATGTGGATAAATGTGAGGTTATCCGCTTTGGTAGCAAAAGCAGAAAGACAGTATAACTGGGGTGGCAGAGGACTATGATTATGTTGGTTGCTTTCCAGAGAGAGTGAAAGTATAGATGGAGACAATGAATCGAAGGCTGGCTTGTGAGATACACTGGGCTGTGTTCATAATTCTCTGTAGTTTCTTGCTGTCTTGGGAAAAGCAGTTGGCGTACCACACTGCGATGTATCCAGATAGGATGCCTTCTATGATGCCTCCATCAAAATTACTAAAGGTCTTTGGAGCGGGTATTTGGCTATCATGTTTATTTGTATGTCTCGTGAAGGCATTTCAGAAATAATCCATTGGTTGGAAAGTACCATGGAATATCCTGATGCCATGATAATATCAATAATGAAGGCATTTTGTTTCTTTAATTTTGACAAATTACAGCGCTACAATAAAAAACATTTATCCCCACTGATCATAACCTTTTCACAACTTCCATCATCTTCTGCTTGATTCTGCAGCCTGTATGAATGTCACTTGAAGGTGCAGTTGGATCTATTTTATCAACTAAAGTTCAGAAATAAATGCCTGGAGATACAAGGCTGACTGTTGACTGAAGCATCGGATGCTATTCTAACATATAGTTGGTATTCCAGTTTCAATAGTGAAAACAATATACAGCGTCACTGGAGCCTGATATAACTGGACAGTGAACAGATAGCATCCTATATGATATGAAATTCAACTCAACAAGAAACAATTCAGATGCACTTCCTTGAAAATGCCATCTGATTTGAAATTGATGAAAAGAAACTCAACACCTAATTCAGTCACGAACAGGAAGTCAGTATTTTTCTGATTGCTGGCATCCTGTGTAGTGATCATGGTGTACTCTGCAGTGATACGACAGCATTCTGCAGAACATGTGATAACAAAAGTTACTATGATCTGTCAAAGAGACAAAACCATTTTGTATCAAGTTACAGTTTGTTAATATTTTGCTCTTGCAACTGACACTACTATTGTCCTTGGTAGGTTATTTGTTCATTATCTTTCAGCTACTGTGGTACTGGAGTCAGAAACAGACTGCAGTTTTGGAAAGATAAAGGCAAACTACTTTCTCGTGATATTTTAGTACATTGTTCATATATTACCCACAAATGCAAAAACGATAAAACAAGGACAATAGACAATAGGTCAGGAGTAGGCCATTCTGCCTTCGAGCCAGCATAACCATTCATTATGATCATGGCTGATCATCCTCAATCAGTATCCTGTTCCTGCCTTATCCCCATAACCCTTGATTCCACTATCCTTAAGAGCTCTATCCAACTCTTTCTTGAAAGTATCCAGAGACTTGGCTTCCACAGCCTTCTGGGGCAGAGCATTCCACACACTCACCACTCTCTGGGTGAAGAAATTTCTCCTCAACTCTGTTCTAA
>NC_057727.1:56368082-56383852 GCF_004010195.1 Chiloscyllium plagiosum | reverse complement strand
ACATCTACTGGATCTCCCTTGTATTTTCAGAGTTACATTCTCAAAAAATTCCAGAAGATTAGTCAAGCATGATTTCCCCTTCATAAATCCATGCTGACTCTGACCTATCCTGTTACTGCTATCCAGATGTGTCGTAATTTCATCCTTTATAATTGACTCCAGCATCTTTCCCACCACTGAGGTCAGACTAACTGGTATATAATTCCCTGCTTTCTCCCTCCCTCCTTTCTTAAAAAGTGGGACAACATTAGCCACTTTCCCATCTGCAGGAACTGAACCTGAATCGATAGAACATTGGAAAATGATCACCAACACATCCACGATTTCTAAGGCCACCTCCTTCAGTACTCTGGGATGTAGACCATCAGGTCCCGGGGACTTACCAGCCTTCAGACCTAAAAGTCTCTCCAACACCATTTCCTGGCAAATATAAATTCCCTTCAGTTCAGTCCTTCAGCCACTATTACCTTTGGGAGATTGCTTGTGTCTTCCCCAGTGAACACAGATCTGAAGTACTAATTCAAATCTTCTGCTATTTCTTTGTTCCCCGTAATATATTCACCTGTTTCTGTCTTCAAGGGCCCAATACTCAAGGGAAAACTGGTAGAATGTGCAAAACGGCCTATTTCACATTGAGAATGTTGTTGGAGACTGAACAGAGTTCTGCAACTATAAAAGAGGAAGTGTTAGCAATTGCATAACCTGTGAAATTTACTCAATCCAACTGAGGGACTTAAATTTCCAGGCCAAGATGAACTATAAGTTTTGATAAAATGATTGAGATTGTCGGAAATATCAAAAATACCTTTGTGCATTCAAAATTCAGATGATGAGATACAACTATGGAAAAATCAGTGTTTTGGACAAGTCACAAGCAATGGCAGGTACAAACTCGAGAGCAAAGTAGGCCAAGTAGATTTGGCCAATCTTAATCTAATAGAAGAAGCAACATCTTCGTCTATGGCTTAACCAAACTTTCCGTGTAACTGAGGGAAAGCTCACGCAAATTATTGGCAGCTCAAAATTTGACAAGGAGTGCACCGAGGTCAGACAATGCTGTCTGTGAGGGTGGTCAAAACATAATGCAGTAGAACAGGTGCTGAAAAAGTACCACAATCAGAAACAACAGCAAACAATCATAGAAAATGTATTGGTGCAAAACCTTGGTCTACCATGGTAAAGATAGAGAGAAATCCTATCAAAGTCTACAGGACACATCTAGGTATCATGAAATGCAGAGTAAAAGTACAGCAATCAGGGATGTGGCTAGGTATTTTAAAAGACAACAGAATTACAAGCGGTGTTACAAGCGGTGAAATGGCAACAGAGCCAATGATGTCATCAAGGTTTATAGAAAGGCCATGATAAAGACTAGCAATGGGTTTGTTTGATTTTAAAGGAAATGTGTGTTTCACCCTTGCCAACTATTACTCAAAGTGGATTGTTGTGGCAAGACTTCATTCAACCACAGCAGGCTCCATGGTCAGCCATTAAAAAGAATGTTCATTATACACAGTTTCCAGGAAGAATTAGTATAAGGCAGTGGACCTCAGATGATCTATCACAATTTCATAACATTCACTTTGGAGACAGGATGACCAAGGTGATGGGTTTCCCACTCCATCCTCCATTAGAGGCAGAATGAGGGGTCAGGACTGTGAAGTAACTGATGCATATGAATCCAGACTGGGAACTCTGTCAGAGCAACATCATTGGATGATGGGTGGGGATGAGTGGCATTGTTAATAGGAAGCAAATTAAAAGTAGGGGGACAAGTACCAGGGCACAACATCAAGCTAAACATAATCTCTGAGCTATGACTAGGAGCCAGAGCTATGTCGAAGGAAGTATTTGACTACTTAGAATGCTTTATTGGGATTAATGGGGTGGTGATTTTATTATGTCACTAAACATAGAATCATACAGCGAAACCAACCCTTCTATCCAACTCGTCCATGCAGACTATGTTTCCCAAACTAAATTAGTGCCATTTGCCTGTGGCTGGCCATATCACTCTAAGACTTTCCTTTTCATATATCTATCCTTTTTTTTGAATAATGCAACTGTACCTGCATATGGATGAGAATGGAATAATGTAGTTTAGATGGGCTTCAGATTGGTTTCACAAGTCGGCGCAACATTGTGGGCCGAAGGGCCTGTACATGCTGTAATGTTCTATGTTCTATGTTCTACCACCTCCTCAGGCAGTTCATTTAAAAGTTTGGTTTATTGTAGATTATCTTCATTTATTTTGCATAATAAACAATTGTTTTATTGTTGAAACTAAATCTGCGGCACTGTATGTGTTTCAGTAAGAGGCCACTTACTTAAAATTTTAAAAAATGATTTCGGACTGCTGGGATCAAAACAATATTAATGCAGAAAGTCTAAATGTCGAATTAGACTGGATGGGACTAAGAAATAAAAAGAGATGGGAAACATTAGTCAGAATTGTCTTTTGTCTTCTTAAAAAAGTGGTGTTAATGGAGAGGATGGCAGATTGGAGAGCAGCCAATGTAATGCCACTATTTAGATTAAAGAGGAATGGAGTAGAGAGGGAATTATCAACCAGTTAATCTAATATCACCGGTGAGTAAAATGCAATATAAAGGATACAGTAACAGGATAGTTACAATATATCAACTGGTATAGACAAAGTTAAAAATCACACAACACCAGGTTAGAATCCAGCAGGTTTATTTGAAAGTACAAGCTTTCGGAGCGCTGCTCCTTCATCAGGTAGCTTGTGGGGCAGGATCATAGGACACAAGAATTTATAGTAAAAGATCAAAGTGTCAGACAACTGATGCAATGTATTGAAGAACCCAAGATTGCTGTTAAGTCTTATCCACTTAGAATGGGTTGCAGCTTTTGAATCATTAATATGCATTCCCAGAACTTCTTTCAAGCCACATTCCCAAAATAACTGAAGGTTTTATTTTAAAAAGGTGATATCTCAGCTCAGCCAATTTATAAATTGCATTTCTAGATTTATATTTGCAGATGCTTTCTATTTTGTTCAAAAAGCATACAATCTGTAGACAGTCACTCATAGACTCATAGAGATGTACAGCACACAAACAGACCCTTCGGACCAACTCGCCCATGCCGACCAGATATCCCAACCCAATCTAGTCCCACCTGCCAGCATCCGGCCCATATCCCTTCAAACTCTTCCTATTCATATACCCATACAAATGCCTCATAAATGTTGCAGTTGTATTAGCCTCCACTACATCCTCTGGCAACTCATTCCATACACGTATCACCCTCTGTGTGAAAAAGTTGCCCCTCACGTCTCTTTTATGTCTTTCCCCTCTCACCTTAAACCTAGGCCTTCTAGTTTTGGACTCCCTGACCCCAGGGAAAAGACTTTGTCTATTTACCCTATCCATGCCACGCACAATTTTGTAAACCTCTATAAGGTCACCCCTCAGCCTCCGATGCTCCAGGGAAAAGAGCCCCAGCCTGTTCAGCCTCTCACTATAACTCAAATCTTCCAACCCTGGCAACATCTTTGTAAATCTTTTCTGAACCCTTTCGAGTTTCACAACATCTTTCCTATAGGATGGAGACCAGAATTGCATGCAATATTCCAACAGTGGCCTAACAAATGTCCTGTACAGCTGCAACATGACCTCCCAACTCCTGTACTTAATACTCTGACCGATAAAGGAAGGCCTACCAAATGCCGCCTTCACTATCCTATCTACCTGTGACTCCACTTTCAAGGAGCTATGAACCTGCTATGAACCTGCACTCCAAGGTCTCTTTGTTCAGCAACACTCCCTAGGACCTTATCATTACGTGTTTAAGTCCTGCTAAGATTTGCTTTCCCAAAATGCAGCACCTCACAATTATTTAGATTAAACTCCATCTGCCACTTCTCAGCCCATTGGCCCATCTCATCAAGATTCTGTTGTAATCTGAGGCAACCTTCTTCGCTGTCCACTACACCACCAATTTTGGTGTCATCTGCAAACTTGCTAACTATACCTCTTATCCTCACATCCAAATCATTTATATAAATGACAAAACGTAGAGGACCCAGCACCAATCCTTGTGGCACTCCACTGGTCATAGACCTCCAGTGTGAAAAACAACCCTCCACCACCTTTGAGCCAGTTCTGTATCAAAATGGTGAGTTCTCCCTGTATTCTGTGAGATCTAACCTTGCTAACCAGTCTCCCATGGGGAACCTTGTCGAATGCCTTACTGAAGTCCATATAGATCACATTTGCCACTCTGCCCTCATCAATCCTCTTTGTTAATTCTTCAAAAAACTCAATCAAGTTTGTGAGACATGATTTCCCACGCACAAAGCCATGTTGAGTATCCATAATCAGTCCTTGCCTTTTCAAATACATGTACATCCTGTCCCTCAGGATTCCCTCCAACAACTTGCCCACCATTGACGTCAGGCTCACTGGTCTATAGTTCCCTGGCTTGTCCTTACCACCCTTCTTATAGAGTGGCACCATGTTAGCCAACCTCCAGTCTTCCGGCACCTCACCTGTGACTATCGATGATACAAATATTTCAGCAAGAGGCCCAGCAATCACTTCCCTAGCTTCCCTCAGAAGTCTAGGGTACACCTGATCAGGTCCTGGGGATTTATCCATTTTTATGCTTTTAAAAACATCCAGCACTTCCTCCTCTGTAATATGGATATTTTTCAAGATGTCACCATCTATTTCCCTACATTCTATATCTTCCATCTCCTTTTCCACAGTAAATACTGATGCAAAATACTTGTTTCATATCTCCCCCATTTTCTGTGGCTCCACACAAAGGCCATCTTGCTGATCTTTGAGGGGCCCTATTCTCTCCCTAGTTACCCTTTTGTCCTTAATGCATTTGTAAAGACCCTTTGGATTTTCCTTCATTCTATTTGCCAAAGCTATCTCATGTCCCATGATTTCCCCCTTAAGTATACTCCTACTTCCTTTATATTCTTCTACGGATTCACTCAATCTATCCTGTATATACCTTACATATGCTTCCTTCTTTTTCTTAACCAAACCCTCAATTTCTTTAGTCATCCAGCATTCCCTATACCTACCAGCCTTTCATTTCATCCTAACCGGAATATACTTTCTATGGATTCTCATTATCTCATTTCTGAGGGCTTCCCATTTTCCAGCCGCCCCTTTTCCTGCAAACATTTGCCCCCAATCAGCTTTTGAAAGTTCTTGCATAATACCGTCAAAATTGGCCTTTCTCCAATTTAGAACTTCAACTTTTAGATATGGTCTATCCTTTTCCATCACTGTTTTAAAATGAATAGAATTGAGATTGCTGGCCCCAAAGTGTTCCCCTACTGTCACTTCAGTCACCTGCCCTGCCTTATTTCTCAAGAATAGGTCACGTTTTGCAGCGTCCTGAGTAGGTATATCCACAAACTGAATCAGAACATTTTCTTGAATACACTTAACAAATTCCTCTCTATCTAAACCCTTAATGGTATGGTAGCCCCAATATATGTTTGGAAAGTTAAAATCCCTTACCATAACCACACTATTATTCTTACAGATAGCTGAGATCTCTTGACAAAATTTGTTTCTCAATTTCCCTCTGACTGTTAGGGGTCTATAATACAATCCCAATAAGGTTATCATCCTTTTCTTATTTCTCAGTTTCACCCAAATAACTTCTGTGGATGTATTTCCAGAAACATCCTCCTTCAGTAAAGCTGTAATGCTATCCTTTATCAAAAATACCACTCCCCCTCCTCTCTTGCCTCCCTTTCTATTTTTCCTGTAACATTTGTATTCTGGAACATTAAGCTGCCAGTCCTGTCCATACTTGAGCCATGTTTCTGTAATTGCTACGATATCCCATGTTCCTAACCATGCCCTTGCCTTCCCTGTTAGGCCCCTTGCATTGAAATAAATGCAGTTTAATTTATTAGTTCTACCTTGTCCCTGCCTGCGCTGACTGTTTGACTCACTTCTGTTCTCAACTGTACCAGTCTCCGATAGATCTCTTCATGCATTCATCTGCTCTATCCTCCTATTCCTGCCCTCACTAGCTCGTAGCACCGGGAGTAATCCAGATATTACTACTCTCGAGGACCTTCTTTTTAAATTCCTGCCTAACTCTCTGTAATCTCCCTTCAGAATCTCAACCTTTTCCCTTCCTATGTCGTTGGTTCCAATGGGGACAATGACCTCTTGCTGGCCCCTCTCCCCCGTGAGAACATTCTGCATCCTCTCTGAGACATCCTTGATCCTGGCACCAGGGAAGCAACACACCGTTTTGATTTTTCACCGCTAGCCACAGAAACGTCTGTCTGTACCTCGGACTAGAGAGTCCCCTAACACAATTGATCTCTTGGAACCCGACCTACCCCTCATTGCATTAGAGCTAGTCTCAATACCAGAAACTTTGGCTGTTCATGCTACGTTCCTCTGAGAATCCATCATCCCCTACATTTTCCAAAACAGCACACTTGTTTGAAATGGGGATAGTCACAGAAGACTCCTGCACTAACTCCTGCCTCTCTTACCTTCCCTGGAGTTAACCCATCTATGTGACTCTATCTCAGACTTTTCCCTCTTCCTATGACTGCCATCCATCACATACCATTGTGTTGCAAATTCCTCATTGCCTCTAATTGTCTCTCCAACCGATCCATTGTTCTGGTAGGATTCGCAGCCAACAGCATTTATTGCGGATATAATCCACAGTAACCCGTAAACTCTCCTGAAACTCCCACATCTGACAAGAAGCGCATATCACTCTACTAAAGGCCATTTTTGCTCCTTCACAATCTACAGACCCAGAAAATAACACCATCTTAATAGTTATGGCTTATATTTTAAGTTTATTAAAGAAACATATCTCAAAAAACATATAATCAAGAAAGAACCCAGTCTACTCACTACTGCAGACTTTCTGTAGGTTACACTTAAAACTATTTAAAAACATCCCATGCCAGGCACCGCTGAGATCCATGTGACATTTTATAAATTCTTACTTTGCTAATAGAACCAGTCTGATTCAAGATTGGATTATGGCCAGACTCTAACCACACACATTTAATGCATTGTCTGAGCTGAGATGTCACTTTTTTAAATAAAATGTAAGTTATCTCGAGAATGTGACTTGAAAGAATTTGCATGCTTATGATTCAAAACCTGAACCCTACAACCTGCAATTCGAAGTGATTAAGAGTTAACAGCAATTTAGGTTTGTTCAATACATCACATCAGTTGTTTGACACTTTGATCTTTTACAATAAATTCTGTGTCCTATGATCCTGCCCCAGTAGCAGCGCTCCGAAATCTAGTGCTTCCAAATAAACCTGTTTGACTATAACCTGGTTTAGTGTGATTTTTAACTTTGTCCACCCCAGATCACAACCGGCTCCTCCACATCATGCTATAGACAAAGTTAACATGGATTTCAAGTCCATTCTTCAGAACCATAAAACCCCTTCTAAAGGTGAGTGATTTCATATTTCCACTCTGTTTCTCTCTCCACAGATAAAGCAAGTAGTTTGCCCAAGTGGCATCTTTAGAATCAGCCTAGATCATTGAGTGCTAGAAGGTACTTTAATGATAGAAGATACAGGAAAGGTCACTGGACACAAAACATTGACTGCTTTCTCTTCACAGATGCTACCAGACCTGCTGAGTTTCTCCAGTAATTTCTGTCTTTGTTTGAATGGGACAATCCTGTTTACACTTTCCAGCAGGAGTCACTTTATAGTGGTCAGCAGTGAGTAGCCTGGCTGACCATAATAAATCGAATCTAAAACAAAAGCAACCCCTTGTAAATATATAGGATCCAACTGAAAAAATGTCTAAAGTAATAGATAAAAGAGCAACTGATCATAATCTTGACAATGCAGTATAGTAATGCTATGAGATTGTTATCTTTCAGATTAGGCCTTAAACCAAAGACCTTTCTCCCTTTACAGGTTGAAGTAAAATATCTGACAGCAGCAATGGAGAGCAAGAAAATCTCACCTGTATCTTGACCAAAAGTTATCACCATCAAGCATAGATTTACTGGTCATTATCATGTTGATGTTGTGGACCTTGGTATTTTCTGTAGTACTTACATTTCAAAAGTACTTTATTGGTGGCTAAGTACTGTAGAACATCTTGAAGTCATGAATGGTTCTTTATATACACCAACTCTTTCTATCACTATCAAACTTGCTTCTTTCCAATCCTATTTCTTTCCCTGTCCACCCTCTGACACGTCATTTGGCCCAAATGTGCAGGCTGTTGTGCCCCCACTGTTGAAGACTCCTGCATCTTCAATTTAGCAAACAACATGACTGTCAGAATGCTGCCAGAAATCACCAGGGTGCCCATTTAAACCAAATGTGTGGCAGCGCATCTGCTCTGCCACCCATTTGACACCCCTCCCATAAACATAGTTTAAGTTTCAAAAGGGAGTGGAATAAGTGAGACTATAATACAGGCAGATTAGTCAATCATCTCTCCTTTTGGCTAGGTATTGGCTTCAGATTATTCTTTAAGTGCCAAATTAATAGCTGTTCAGAATTCATGACACATCAAAGCTCAAAGCTTTTTTATACAATTTTAGTCTATAACACAGGGCCAAGTCTGTGCTCCTGCTTCTGTAAGATGTTCATGCACCAGCAATGATAACTAATAAATTCATGCACATTATAATTAAATTCTTCTGTTTCAATTTAACAAAATCAAACCATGACAAAAGATAAACAGCGGCACATACACATCTGTCAAATCGTCAAGCTATTGAACTGAGGTTAAGTAGAAAACTTCAATTTTTTTAATGTCTTGTGAGTCTATATCAGTAGGACACTTTGAACACTGCAGTTAAAATGGTGTCAGGGTTCCATGTTTCCACTAATAGAAAAAACTTAAGTTCAGAAGAAGGCCAAACTCAACACCATTAATCAAGAGCTCATGTCTCGTGTCACAAATAGCAATCAATGTCCATGCTTACAGTTACAGAGATGATTTGGCACAGTAAATTGCATCAAGAATTGGGTGAATGAGCCCAATATTCTGCATTGTAATAAGGTTTCTAGGAAAGCAGACTTGGAGTGCAGAGAAAAATGAGTGCTATTTTGTGGAATGAAACATTCCTTGTCAAGACTTTAGTCAGAAAGTTGCTCTAATTTCAGTCCTGTGGCACTTGAGTAGAATTAAGGACCCTTCTTTTTTCTCCCCAATTCCTCTATACCTACCTTTGATTTTCCTCCTATTAATTCTTCTGTTTGGATCAGCACCATGGGAGGGGCTGTCCCCTTTTAGTCTCCATGAGGATACTTTGGTGTCCCTTCCTGTAGCTTCACTCCTAACATCCCTCCAAACTTCTGTCTCAACCACCTTGCTCTGTGATGGCGCAGTTTGGAGCAGATAGCTTTAAGAGGTTCCAAAATGGAGGTGTCCCATTGCTAGAAATCTTCCTGGATGAAGCAACGCATAGGGTAAGAAATCACCCTTATCAAGAAAGTAGCAAAATTATGGATTGTTGAAAGAAAAAGGAATTTTGAGATCTGGTATTAAATTGTGCGAAAAAGCCTAATTTGCCTCACCAGTGCCCAGAAGACCTTTGTAGATGACATTTGTAGATGAAGTTTGGAATTGACATCCCCAAGCTTTCATGTCAGCATATAACAAGCAATCTCCAACGTGGTCTGCCCCTATTCTGCTGCCTTTAGTAGTACTACTCCCAACCTGGAATTAAAATCAGACTGTTAGCATTATTTAATACTGGATCTCACATGCTTCCCTTTCCCTCTACCAATTTTCCTGCTTTCTCAATAAAAGGTGGTTACTGACTCCTCGTCCTGCTTCAACTGTGAGACAAATGTTGACAGCCATGGGTCCTTATGCTGCATTCATTAACCCTGCTCCATCATAAACTAACACAGTTCACAGGTGATGTAATGCATTCTGTCAGCTTTCGTTTCAGTAAAAGTTGATGCCTCCTTACAACTGCATGATAAATCACATGACGGACTGTGCAATTGTCCTGGCAACCGTAAGCAATTAAGCCCCACCAGTGCACTATTCAATTGTGGCTTTCAAAAGGGAATTGAGTGGAAACAATTCCAAGTGACGGTTAATTGGAAGAATTGCATCAAACAAGGCAAGTAGCTGTTGCAAAGAGCTGGCACAGATACAATGGGCTGAATAGCCTTCTTCTGTGCTGTAATTATTCTCATTCTATAATTCTGTGTTACTCTAAATCAGTTAATTGCTCGCTGCCTATTAGAAAAAAACACTGATTCTGGCTTCCTGTCAAGTGTTATCATAGGACACAAAGCTTTTTTTTCAGTTTAGTTAATGATGGTATCACTTTACAATGTGTGCTAAAGGCTTAAAGTTTTTTTTGGAAACATGTTCTAAATTTGGAGTAAATGATTATTTGACTTTAATTGCTGTGACTGTCAGATTTTCTTTTGACGAAAAAATCGCTTACATTTTTTTATTCATTCAGGGGATGTGGGTGTTTGTCTAGGCCAGCAGTTATTGTCCATGCCTAATTGCCCAGAGAGCAGTTAAGAGTCAACCACATTGATATAGATCTGGAGTCACATGTAGGCCAGACTAAGTAAGGCTGGCAGTTTCCTTCCCTAAAGGACATTTGTGAACCAGATGGGTTTTTCCTAAAAATCAATTCATGGTCATCATTAGACAACTCTTAATTCCAGATTTTTCATTGAGTTCAAAATCCACCATTTGTTATGGTGGGATTCAAACTCAGGTGCGCAGAACATTTCCTGGGTTTCTGGATTAACGGTCCAGCCATAATACCACTAGGCTATCGCCTCCCCGTTGAGCGTCAGCTTCTATAACATAGAGAAGGCAAGGGCAATGGTCAGACGCAGGTGGTGCTTCCAGAGAAAGGATCCATATGAGCAAATGTGCTGTTTAGCTGCTTAAAGGTAATCAAAGCCAGTCAAAGTTTATTTCTTACAATTAAGTGGGAAATATCAGTGAGTTAGCTTAGGTGGCTGTGAGTCTCAGGGGAGAGACAATAGTGGAATTTGGCGATTGTGCAGAAAGTTGTTGAAGGGAAATGTCTGTGACTTTGTCAATTCCGTAAGGATGGATTATTTGCTTGGACTTGGACTTTATTTAAAGAGAATTTTAACCGACTGTCATGTAATTTGCCATAATTATATTAACTGTTGCAGTACAGCAGTTAAAAGCTAAACTTTTTTTATGGTTTGCATCAGCTAGTGTTTGATATATTGCCCAAATGTATGGAATAAGATGTGGCCTTTTTCTAATCATTTTACTCTTCAGTGTAGGGTTTTAATATGGTAAAATGGAACACTTTCGGAATTTCAGTATCAGTGCTTTTATCCATCCTGGTGGAATAGAATAGAAGCAGCTGACCTTTTGTGTCTAACTAAACTATAATTAACTTTGGCAGAGCTTTCTTCATTCAGGCCATGTAGCGTACCTCTAACCCATTTTCTCTTCTCTTGCTCATTGTCTGTTTTTATGGCATCCTGTCTCTAACTGTGGTTTTAAGAGCTGTATTTTGTCCTGGTTTTATTTTGAAGAGAGGTTTTTGGCAAATGCAAGTAGCTGTCTATTGAAAACTCGAACTAAATAGCTTGTGAGGCCTTGGAGTTTTTCTTTTTAAAGCTCTAACAATAGAAGCAGCCTGAAGGGGTGGGGTCAAGTTCCCATAGAACCAGGGTTTTTAATTTTAGTTCTTCAGTAGTAGTTGCTGATGTCTTGAAGCTGGATGTGGAAACTGTTTTTTTCCTCTCTCAGTTACAGTTGAAACTAAGGGCTCTCTTCCTGTGGCTGGAGTTGCGTGTGAGACAATCTATTTACTGAATTTACCTTTTGCCAAAAGTGTGTTTATGAGTTGTTACTGTATATTGGAAGAGATAATGCTTAGTTGTTAAACAATCTATTATTCTATTAAGTTTTTCTATAGTGTAAAGTTATTCAAATTTCTTCTTTCTTTTATATTTTAACTATAGTGTATGAATAAAGTATACTTTGCTTAACGTCGAGTAGTTTGACAAATCGAATTGCATCTAGAATGCAACACCTTGCACTTTACCTTTAAAATAAGGAAAAGCTAAACTCTAGACAATCTCCTGAATATATTTTGAGGGGATTGGTCTGGTCTATAACACTAAGCAAGATGGCCCATTGTAGTGATGCATGTTTAAAATGTGGTCTAAAGCTACAATGGTGTGGATTGACATTGTTAAATCTTGCACTTACTCATGTCCTTCAGAGTAAATGTCCACTAAAGGAAGATCTTCAGTTTTCAAAGTTGAAAGTTGAATGTTCAGTCCATTAGACCACCCAATCATCACAAATGTTAATCTGTCAGCTATTAGAAGTCTTCATGTGGAAGATTCTGATAGAAAACATTGTAATAATGATGAAATGCTACAGTCTATAAGTTCTGTAGCATTTCTTAGTTCTTTAGTTCTTTGAGGAGATGTCAAGACAGGTCGACAACGGTCAAGCAGTGGATGTGGTTTATATGGATTTCAGCAAGTCATGTGATAAGGTTCCCCATGGTAGGCTCATTCATAAAGTCAGGAAGTATGGGATACAGGGAGATTTGGCTATCTGTATTCAGAATTGGCTTACTGACAGAAGGCAGAGAGTGGTTGTAGATGGAAAGTATTCGCCTGGAGGACAGTGTTGAGTGGGGTCCCGCAGGGCTCTGTTCTTGGGCCTCTGCTCTTTGTAGTTTTTATAAATGACTTGGATGAGGAGGTTGAGGGGCGGATTAGTAAATTTGCAGATGACACAAAGGTTGGAGGTGTCATCGATAGTATAGAGGGCTACTGCAGGCTGCAGTGCGACATAGACACGATGCAGAGCTGGGCTGAGAAATGGCAGATGGAGTTCAACCTGGATAAATGCGAAGTGATGCATTTTGGAAGGTCGAACACGAATGCTGAATATAGGATTAAAAACAGGATTCTTGGCAGTGTGGAGGAACAGAGAGATCTGGGTATGTAAGTTCATAGATCCCTCAAAGTTGCCACCCAAGTGGATAGGGTTGTTGAGAAAGCATATGGTGTTTTGGCTTTCATTAACAGGGGGATCGAGTTTAAGAGCTACTAGGTTTTGCTGCAGCTCTACAAGTCCCTGGTGAGACCACACTTGGAATATTTTGTCCAGTTCTGGTCGCCCTACTACAGGAAAGATACAGAGGCTTTGGAGAGGGTGCAAAGAAGGTTTACCAGGATGCTGCCTGGATTGGAAGGCTTGCCTTATGAAGAAAGGTTGAATAAGCTCAGACTTTTCTCTCTAGAGAGAAGGAGGATGAGAGGAAACCTGATCGAGATGTACAAAATAATGAGAGGAATAAATAGAGTCATAGCTAGAGACTTTTCCCCAGGACAGGATTGACTAGTACGAGAAGTCATAGTTTGAAGATATTAGGAGGAAGGTATAAAGGAGACATCAGAGGTAGGTTCTTTACGCAGAGAGTTGTGAATGCATGGTATGCGTTGCCAGCTGTGGTGGTGGAAGCGAAGTCATTGGGGATATTTAAGCGACTGCTGGACATGCACATGGATACCAGTGGGTTGAGGGGTGCGTAGGTTAAGTTACTATATTTTACATTAGGATTAAGTCTCGGCACAACATTGTGGGTCTAAGGGCTTGTTCTGTGCTGTACTTTTCTATGTTCTATGTTCTATAAAACACTCAATAAACAGATCAATGGTTGTATATTGTCTATCCTGGGATGAGTAAATTAAATGTATAACTAGCAATAAATTTCCCTGACTTTTAAAGCTGCAGTTTAAGTTGAGTCTTAAAAATAGGATATAATTAAGTTGGCTGAAAGAAATGACATGCAGCTCAGAGGCATAACCTGGAATGTGGATCGCAACATTGCTGACGTTATCGTAAGCAAGTTTAAATGGTGCAAGTCATTGTGTGTATAATAATGAGGAACGGAGAAATTATATCCTTTCAAACTGATGGACTCCTGATTTTAATCAATTTTATATCAGTGTGACCTTGGTAATCTTTGGTTGATGCAATCCTTATCCATCAGTGCTGAAACATTACCTGAATTTTCTGAATGCAATAGTGAAAAAAATGTTTTTCAAAATAAAACTAGAAGAGAGATTGAATTGCAATTTTCATTTTGGCATATATCTAGCATTATTTAGGCTTGATTCAAAAACGTCTGTCCTTCCAGTTAACATGGAGCTGGTTCGTAATTCACTAACGTTCAACATAGGAGATGTTAGATGCAAAAACATGCGGGTTAACGAGTTTTGATCAACCAATTAGGATAGAGATATTCTTATGTTTAATGAATGTAGCATCCTGTTGGATTATCAAACAGTAAAACAAGCATCTAATTAAACACAATAAAGCTCTGTACCATAAACAGTCTGGTAGATTGTGGACAATATCAAAATTACCTGTTGAAAGGGGTTTTGGAGGTCTACTACAAAGAGTTTAACCCAACCTGTAGGAAGTGTAATTGTCATGATTATACTTACTGTAAGGATGCTTTCAATGCCTATATATATTCTTGTAAACATAAATGTATCTAAACAGCAGTTTTGGCCTACACGCGGTGCTGTTGTTGTATGATGTCTTTCCATTTTGCAACTGTGCCTGGAGGATCATCAACTCGGTGAAGGACGCTCTCTGGGTGGTCCGAAACCTGTTGATCTTCCAGCTGAAGGAGTTGACCCCGACTGAGTGTTGCAGACTGGCACATTCCAAGGTCCAGAACTACGTGTTGAGGGACGTGCTGAAGCTTGGGGCAGCTGCTGCCATGGCGCGGTGGGGAAAGACCACCGTCTAACATCTGCCTGCCTAAGAAGAACGGGGGGCCCACGCAATCATTTGGGCTCTGCTGGCGTCTCAGCTCAATGTAATCGCACTAACCTGTGAATAGGAATGATTACCCTGTTTCGATACGCAAAGAAATGGAGTGTTTACAGAATGATGACATGTCCAATTGTATAGATTAAATATATATGAATAAAGTATATTTTTGAAATAAAAAAAATGATGTCTTTCCATTTTGTAAAGTCACAAGACAGAGAACTTATATATTGCCAAAGTTAAAAATCACACAACACCAGGTTATAGTCCAACAGGTTTAATTGGAAGCACACTAGCTTTCGGAGCAACGCTCCTTCATCAGGTGATTGTGAAGGACTCGATTCTAACACAGAATTAATAGCAAAAATTTGCAGTGTGATGTAACTGAAATTATACATTGAAGAATTGATTGTCTGTTAAGCCTTTCATCTGTTAGAATACAGTGACAGTTTCACTTCTTTTATGTGTAAATCACAAAACCCTTTTTTTTAAAGTTGCATTCTCGGGTTAGCTGTTAACAATGGCGATAGCTAGACAATATGTTGAAGGTGTTAGCCCCCTGTGTTCTCTGTCTATGACCTGATGTTTAGATTGATTCCAATCTAAAAAGTGAGATAACAGAGTTTTATATAAATTCATGCAGTTTTTGAGCTCAGAGTTCTACATGAATGTATGTAGTTTTTGAGCAAAGTGCAATGTAAGTCTGCAAGTACAAAAATTCACCACACAAAATATATGTGTGCATGTGGGTCTTTGTCTGTATGTGTGTGTGTGTCTGTCTGGGGTGGGGGCTTTGAGTGTGAGAAAGTGTGTGTGTGTGTATGTGTGTGTGTAGTGAATGCAGAGTGTCTTAAGTCTGTAAGGGGGTGCATGTGTGGGAGTCTGTGTGTCTATAAGGGTGTGTGTGGGTGTCTGTGTGCGCGTCTGTGTGTACCTGTGTCCGTGTGTATGTGAGAGTGTGTGTGT
>NC_057727.1:56357617-56368002 GCF_004010195.1 Chiloscyllium plagiosum | reverse complement strand
TTGTCGTAGCCTTTGCTCGGTTTCCCCAATGTACCATGCCTCCAGGCATCCTTGCCTGCAATGTATAAGATAGACAACGTTGGCTGAGTCACATGAGTACCTGCCATGTACACGGTGGGAGGTGTTCCCACGCGTAATAGTAGTATCTATGTCCACAATCTGACACGTTTTGCAGCATCCACCGTGACAGGGTTGTATGGAGTTCCCAGTTGGGGAACACTTCAGTGGTCCAGGACATTCAGCCTCGGACTTCGGGTGACCATCCTCCAAGGTGGACTTTGGGACAGGCAGCAGAGGAAAGTGGCCGAGCAGAGGCTGATAGCTAAGTTCAGTACCAATAGGGAGGGCCTTGGGTTCATGTCACATTACAGGTGATCACCTTTGCACCACACACACACACACAGATATTCCTATAAATTCTGTGTTACGATCGAGCCCTCCACAATCACCAGATGAAGGAGCGTCGCTCCGAAAGCTAGTGTGCTTCCAATTAAACCTGTTGGACTATAACCTGGTGTTGTGTGGTTTTTAACTTTGTACACCCCAGTCCAACACCGGCATCTCCGAATCATATATATTGCCAGTAAGTGGTGTGATGTAGTGCTAATTGTCCCATCTGTGCTTTGTAAATTCATAAACTGCAGATATAATGAAAACTGAAGGATGTGTGTAAATGTGACAAAGCATTTAGGCATACTGTCACAATAAACCATCTCATCTATTTATTTTGACAAAGTTGCCTCTGTCAATCATTGTTTAAATTCACCAAGACATTAGAGCTATGTGAATGCCAGGTTTGATTCTTAGCAAGTGAAATCACTACAGGAGATTTGAAAACATTGCAAAACAAGATCCCATCAAAACTTTTCAGGACGCTCATGGGACAAAATGGATAATGACTCCCAGGATATGAAGTTGGCTGCATGACACGAAAACAGAGAGCAGTAGAAGGCAGTTGTTGTTCAGACAGGAAAATTTCTATGCGGGATACTCAAGCTAGGCGTTCGATGTACTGCTTTACCTAATCTATGTGAGTGTGCAGGAGACAATTTCAAACTTTACAGTTTACATAAAACCTGGAAGTATTGTGAAAATTGAAGGGAGCAGTTATAGAATTCAAGAGGACAAGTTGATGCAATGGGGACAATGTGTAGCAGATGAAATTTAATGTAGAGAAAATGAAGTGTGACTTTTAAGAAGAAGAATGAGGAGACAATGCAAAATAAAGCAGAGAGTACTGGAGAACCTCAGTTGGACAGAGGCACAGAGTCAATTGTTGGAAAGTAATGGATGAGAAAATATTCAATAAAGTATATGGCTTTATAGGTAGAATCATAGAATACAAAACAAAGGATGTTATGGTGAACATTGTCTGAGTTTCAGTTGGAATATTGCATCCAGTTCTGGTCTCTTCACCCTAGTAAGGAGGTGAATAAGTTCTCAGGGATGGTTCAGATTCACGTGGATGTTTCCAAAGTTGATGGATTTTAGTTATGTGGATAGCTGAGTCCTTGGATAAGAGACCCTTGTTCTCCTTGGACAAGAAATGGTTCTTAGGAGATTTGATAAAGATGTCAAAGATATGAACAACCTGGACAGATGAGATGAGATGAAACTGTTCCTATTGGCAGATGAAATTGAGAACGGCAGAAAGCAGAGTTGAGATGAATGGTAAAAGAACTCAAGGTGACATAAGGAGAATTGTTTTTATGGAGCTAGTAGTTAGGATTTGGGATTTTTTTGAGAGTGTGGTGGTGCCAGATTCGGTTCAAAAAAAGAGCATCAGATGATTATCTGGTGAGAGAAAATGATCATAAGACTATGAGGAAATGCAGAAGATTGGAAGTAGCTGAATTCTTCTTGGTGAGACTAATGGATATGATGGACTGAATGGCCTCTTGAGCACTAAACATCATTTGATTCTATGATGAACATCCTTGCAGAAGCAACATTACAGAGCAGCACCTTAGAATCAAAGAGTCTTCCATAGCCATAATGTTCTTTTTATGTGTTAGCTCATCATGTTTAATTAATCTAAGACAAATATTGCTGTGAAACTAGTATCAGGCAAACAGTGACAATAATATAAATCATTATTAATTGTCCCCCGGAATTGTCTAGAAAACCACTCAGTTGTTTTTTGATTCATCACCACTGTCTCAAAGCCAATTAGAAATGGACAATATTAGCTTTGCTCGTGATCCCCACATCCCATGGATAAATAAGTAAAATCATGGCACTCTTCACTGGCTGAATTATTAGGTGGCAACCTGAGGTTGTCGCACCAATCCCTGTTACCTATATTTGTTATTTGTTCTTAGAAGTTCAAGGGAACATGTATATTGTATGGGCAATTATTCCAAACTAATTAGCTGAAGCACATGGTAAAAATACACTTGAATTTAATTTACTGAAATTTGTGAATAAAGCTGTATGTTTCTCTTTCTGTTCAGTCCATGCTCCAACGACAGAAAGTCCTCTATAGATAGAGTTAACGGACAAGATTCCACAGTTGGCACAAATATGTTTTGTCTCAATCCCAGATCTCTTCACAAAGAAAGTGATTTCACAAAACTCAGATAAACTTGAAGTAAAGAAACATCCTGTTACTCAGTGACTTTCTCCCATGTCTGCCAGTCTAGAGAAGAGAGAAGGTAAGACGTACATCCCTTCTCTGGCTGACGTCTCTATGAACAGCCCATCTGACTGCATTGAATGAAATCTCAATTCCCCATTCAGTAGGTGTTCCAAACATTACCAACCTTCTGTTAAGGACCATTGGTAATAGTTGGAATGCTTACTGTTGACTACATAGTGAAATAAAACACCCTAGAGAACAACGATTCCAGACATACATTATCAAACAAACTATCAAATATTCCATACAGGTGTCAGTTAATCGCTCTTATAAATTCAAGGTTTGTGTAAAGATTTGTAGCTCGGGTGCTGGTTGTAATAATTGTGGCTGTACTGTGTCTTCTGGAATTTATTTGGTTGCGTTTCTGCTGCTTCCAGTTGCCGGTTCCGGTTGCTCATGTCGTGGCCGGGACAGTGGGTCCAGGTCTGTGTACATGTTGATGGAGTCAATGGATGAGTGCCATGTTTTTGAAATTCACTGACTGTCCTATGTTTAGCTTGTCCTATGATTGTTGTGTTGTCCCTGTGGAGGTGTTTTTTATGTAAGGTAGCGTGGCTAGTGAGTTGGGTTGTGGCATGTCCTTGTCACATTGTTTGTTTGTTAGGCA
This sequence comes from Chiloscyllium plagiosum, assembly GCF_004010195.1. Classification (NCBI taxonomy): domain Eukaryota; kingdom Metazoa; phylum Chordata; class Chondrichthyes; order Orectolobiformes; family Hemiscylliidae; genus Chiloscyllium; species Chiloscyllium plagiosum. The sequence goes on along the minus strand of NC_057727.1, from coordinate 56,364,757 downwards.
TTTGCAGATGAAGCTGTGGGGATATCTGTTCTTGATGAATACTCTGTAGAGGTGTTCTTCTTATTGCCCTCAGGTGTACTGCAGTGTTATGTGCCCTTTTTGAAAAGGGTCCTAATGCAGTTTCTCTTGGGCATGTTCGGGTGGTTGTTGTTGTAATTCAGGATCTGGTCCATTCTATGTTCTTTGTACCAAAACATCCAGGATTGGGAGTTATTTGTTGGTTTCCTCCTCTCACGTAAACTCACTAGCCATGCTACCTTACATAAAAAATGTCTTGGAACTGACAGCCAGACTTGTCTCACCACTCGGATTCATGACAGCCCATAAACCAACAGCTATGCTCAGACAACAACACACCAGGACAAAACACTCTATACCCATCATGTGCAAGACTAACATAATTTGCAGGGTTCCATGCAAAGACTGTATGAAACACTATACAGGACAAACAGGCAGACAACTAGCAGTCTGCATCCATGAACACCAACTACCTATTAAACACCACAACCAGCTGTCCCTTAAAGCCACCCACACAGATGACAAGGACCACAAATCCAACTGGGACAACACAACGATCATAAGATAATCTAAACTGAGGACAGCCAGAGAACTTCTAGAGGCATGGCACTCAGCCACTGACTCCACCAACAAGCACATAGACCTAAACCCAATATACCAGCCACTACAGCGAACAATTGAAACTGGCAACCGGAGAAAGCAGGAACAGAGCCCAATAACTTCCAACTGACACAGTACAGCAGCACTTCACAGGAGGCTCCACAGCACTGAAGATGCCTCCTAGACAGGAGATGAAACATCTGCAAATCTGCAGCTCAACGAATATACCCAAAACACAGCAACTGTTATATATTTCCTTGATGCCCATTTTCTGCATGCCTTTGCCCAAGGTTATGTTCCTTCACAGTGCTGTGCCAGAGTTTGCAGCTTAGCTGGTGGAAGGCTGTGCATCTTCAATGCACACAATCTTGGAGAATAGGGTTAGGTAGCTCTGGCAATGAGGGTCTGGCTTTGGACTGCATTGCCTCAGTTTGAGTATCAGCGTTCTTGCCTATCTGGCTAACAGAAAACAATGAGATACTGTCAGCTGGAGGATGAATGCTGTTGTCCTAATAGAGGGTAGAGGGATTTGCCCCTAAGTGTCACAGCCACTCCCCTAAAGCAATGCCCCTTCCCTGCCTGCATGGCAATAAGCTGATTTTGTAATGACCGGTCTGTCCTTTCACTGCTGCATTTGGATATTAGGTAGTTACCGCTTTGCATCTTTAAAAGCTGAGACCCTCGATATCTGTGACAAGCGTGTAAATGGGTTTGGATACTGTCTCCAGGAAAGAATGGGTTCCAAGGTTGGTGCCATGCTACGTGCCAGTCACCACAGCCACTGTGGAAGCTCTACAACTCCAGTAAACATCTCACATCAACATTTACCTGCATTCCTCATCACTGAAGTTCTAATAGGAGTGCTCTGGTGGAAAAGTTATAAGAGATGTTGCTAATTGAAGAATTGGCACCGATGTTACACTGGAGGTTATTTGTGCCTGTTGTTATGGGCTTGGCCCAAACTTTATTGCCATTCCAGATGGGATACACAAACTTGTTAACAGGAGGGATGAACTGACCCACTTAGTCAGGTGCCACAAGGTTAATGAATCCCTTCTCTCATGGATGCCTTTCAAGCAGACCAAACTCATTTCTGTTTTGATGGGAACTGGTTTAACCACTCTTTCGTGAGTTAATGAAAGAGGGAAACTGGGACACAATGCAGGTTAGAAGTGACAGGTGAGTCAAAAAAAACAAAATTTAAAATGGATATAGAGATCAGTTTCTGACTTCTGTGAAGAATAGTTGATAGAAACTTACAGCTGTCATATTGGGCGATACTGATAATGGTAGGTGAGCAATTAGTTTTGAGATGTTTAGCTTTGTGGTGTTTCCTTTTGAAATAAGTGCACAGAGGCTGGTATCCCGACACCAAGTCACCCTTTATTACTTGTGTGCAGTACAGTGGCTGGAACCAGCCAGCTCAGAGTCAGTCCCCTGAACTGAGGAGATCCAAAATCCTCTGTTAATTTTGTTTTCTCTTTAGTCCTCTGTTAATGTTGGTAAGCCAGTGCCTCCTGATTAACAAGCCCAGGTTAACAAGCCCAATCAAGGAACTCACAGTCAACAAGATCCGCCCTGGTTCCATTCACTACACCTTCTGACTATCGTATTTTGCTTGCTTTCTGACTTTGAGAGAACGAGAGAGACTTCCTTCATTTTTACTTGCAGCGGAGGGATTACTGGGGGTTTTCTCAGCCTATCACCCTCAGAGCACATACCTTCACCCACAGTACACCCCACAGCACATACAGCCAGAGTTGAAACATGTTTTTAACCCCTGTTCTTTAGCAGAACCTCTATTCTTATATGGACAAAACGCAATTGTGTCTTTTGCATAATCTGCTATCATTTCTCTCATCACGGTCACAGTAGGAGATAACTTGCAAGAGATTACAATTCAATTTACAATGCACTTCTACCTTTTTAAAGTCCTTCTCATTGAAGTTTCCTTGACACCCATCAGGTTGACATTCTCTCAAGGCTGAAGATAATCCACATTGGTCAGTCACTTAATTACATTCTCAGTCAGTCTGACTCCACGTCCTCTGCTTGAAATGTATGTTGTTATTCAAAGTTTAATATGTCATTACGTGATCTACAGTCACAATCTGTGACATGCCATTGATGACTCATCACTTGCTGATCTTGCCTCCATATATTAGCTTTTAGAGTATGAGTACCTGTAATGCCAGAAGCTGAGCTGATATTTGCAAGTGTGAGAGCAAAATGTTCTCTTACCATCAATCACTTCTGCTTCTTACACTTTTATGCTTGTGCACTATTTCTTACTTTGAGCAACTAAACTGACAAAGCCACAAGGGTAGAGTTGCATTGAGAAGAGAACTGGAAAGCAGGAAATGCATGCTTAGACCATTTTGCAAATCTGAAGAAACTTTATGATGAAGAGGGAATGGAATAAGGAAGATAAGATATGATCATGCAATGGCTTCAATCATTGGCATTCCATTGGTAGCGATTGAGGACATGGAGCTTTGCCTCTGTCGTCTCAGTTAGGTTTTGCTGCATTTGCTTATACACTACTTAATATGGTAAAAAAGAGCAATTTTTATCATTGAGTACAATCCAAAGTGTGAGGATGAGATGAAGCAAGGATTGTGAGGCACAAGTTGTGATTGACATTGTCAGTAAGTGATGATGGTATCTGGTGCATTGATCAATTTGAGACCAGTAGTATTGGTGATGAGATATGGCATTTGAAGATGCTTTTATTGAACTTGACAACTTTAGTGAATTGTGTGGGGTCATTGAGTTTCTTTAGATACTGCACACAAAACCTCAGCAGTACCCTTTGACATTGACAGTGATTGTTATTTGCTGTCATATTACCTTTTCAGAGTTTGGCTTGTGAGATTCCGTATGTTCTGTCGATGGCCGAACTCTCTCCTATCAAATCTCTGAAAATATTTCCAATTATAAACTGGACCAAGATACAGAAAAAGAAAGGCATACATTATCAGGGCTGATTTGGTATTCACACATGTAAAAACCATGTCCTAAAATTCACCGAATGCCTGCACCATCAAAGCCATGGCAATGACTATAGTACAATGTTCGTGGAAATTATAGCTCAGTGATTTATGCTGTAGTGGAATCTCCTGATTGAAAATATACAAGTACAGATTGTGCAAGTCCTACCCCTGTCCAAAGTAACAACTATCTTAAATGTACTAGCACAATTGTACCTTATGCAGGAACACTTTAGCTGCAGGATGCTGCAGAATTTGAAGCTTGGAATTGTAATAAAATGTTGACTCTATTTATTTTGTTATCACATTAGTACAATGTATTTTCTCATAGATGCTGACCCCCATGAATTGGTGGGGGTGAGGTGAGAATCAATAGATAGTTAAAAGACTGTGCTTTTTGAGGGGTCCATTTCTAAGTTTAATGGAGATTCATGTGGATGGTTACAAGTATTCTGCTCTGCATAGCTGAAATCTCAGTTATTGCAGGTTGTTCTTAAGTATCGCAGCCATTAATACCCATTTGAGATGTTAATTAGATCTTTTAAACTTTAATTTCAGTTACTAATGCTGTTACCATGTTTAACACAGGTTTCTGGTGACTTATTCGTCAAATTAGAGAAATGGAGGTGAGATTAACCTATGGTTCATTTTGGTACTTACGATTGTGATGGAGAATGTGCTGTGGTGGGATCATTAGGCACACAGGAGGCAGTTGCACAAGAGAAACACATGAAGGAAGATGCACAGTGAGGGAGGTTACACTGCTGGGAGGTGAACAGAAGGGTATAAAATATATTTGAAGAAGTGTATAGCGGGGGGAGAATCGGGGGTCAGTGAGGATGACTGAGGATGACGGGGATGAATGAGGGGAGATACACCAGCGAGGAGTTGGGACATCACATTGATGCCTCTTCTAGAGTATTGTATGCAGTTCTGGTCTCCTTGTTATAGGAAGGATATTTTTAAGAGTGAGAGAATTCAGAAAAGATGTAACAGGATGTTGCCAGGGTTGGAGGGTCTGAGTTATAAAAATAGGTTGGATAGGCTGGGACCTTTTTCACTGGAGTTTGAGGGATGGCTATTTAGAAGTTTATAAAATCATGAGGGAATTCAAAACTAGCGAGCATACTTTTAAGGTGAGGAGAGAAAAATTTATATAGGACATGAGGTGCAACCATTTTAGACAGAGTGGTTCATGTATGGAATGAACTGCCAAAGGAAGTGGCCGGTGCCGGCACAGTTACAACATTTAAAAGACATTTAGACAAGTACATGAATAGGAATGGTTTGGAGGGATAAGGGCCAAATGCAGGCAGATGGGACTAGTTTAGTTTGAGAAACTTGGTCGGCATGGCTGAGTTGTACTGAAGGGTCTGTTTCCAAGCTGTATGAGTCTATGAAAAAGGAAGGTGATACCGATGAGAAAGATTGAGAAGAGGGGGGAAAATATTTCAAGAGGACATGACCATATAATGACATACAAAGAAAGGCTTTGTTTCCGTGATCATTAAGAAGAACAACATTTTGAGAGACTCAGTTTCTCATGTCAGATTGTAGCAACCATTTGTTATAATCCTCTTAGAAACTGATAACTTCTAAAAATAAATACAAATTTTCCAGTGTCCAATTCAAAGAATTGCATGGCAAGACGTCTCGTTTTAAGGCTTTTACTGTAATAGAAACACTTAAGTCAATGAGTTTTGAGAAGATTTGTAGCTCAGGTTGAGGTTCTAGCTGTAAGTTTGCCAGCTGAGCTGGAAGGTTGGTTTTCAGATGTTCCGTCACTATACTGGGTATCATCAAACACATTGACTTGGACCCATTTACTCCCTGAGAAAAAAAAACAGGAAGTGACATCGCCACAGGAAATGACATTACCACAGGAAATGGCACCAAGTGGGCCATACCACCAGTGCTTCACCAGAGGCTCACTGATGATGTTACCTAGTATGACGAAGAAATGTCTGAAAATCTGAGCTTCCAGCTCAGCAAGCAAATTTACATCCAGAACTTAAGTCAACATTGACCAAACATTTTTTGTAGGCAGCTAATACTGATGCTGTACACCTCACCTGGAATATTGTGAGCAGTTTTGGGTCTCGTCTCTTGAGGAGGTATGTGCTGACATTGCAGACAGTCCAGAGGAGGTTTGCAAGAATGATTCTGCAGATGAAGGGCTTGTCATATGAGAAGTGGTTAAGGACTCTGGGTCTGTGTATGATGCAGTTCAGAAGGCTTGTACAATACCCAGAATCCTGGATAGCGCGGACAAGGGGAAAATGTTTCCACAAGTAAAAGAGACTAAGACCCACAGGCACAACTTAAAGGGGGAGGGATGACCCTTTGGAACTGAGATGTGGAGGGATTTCTAAAGCCGAAGGGTGGTGAATCTATGGAGTCCATTGCTGCAGAGGGCTGTGGAGGTCAAGTCATTGAACGTATTTAAGACAGAGATGGATAGATTCTTGATTGGTAAAGAAATCAACAGTTCTGGGGAAAAGGCAGAAAAATGGGGTTGAGAAACTTATCAGTCATGATCGAATGGCAGAGCAGACTCAACGGGCGGAACGGTCTGATTCTGCTCCTATATCTTAGGGACACGAAGCAGAATTTCTAGCATTGTCTAAAATGGGCTGTGCATGGGCTGATAGGCACTGCAGCTAAGAAGTATTCTGGTTGTTAAAAACAGAAACCTGGGTTAAATCCTCAGTTGATTGTTAATTGCTCTATTTTAATTACTTACCCAACAGCTTCACTGGGATTTTCCATTCAGCTGCTAATTCACACATGTAAAACCCCAAACTGGCTAGCATCAGGTTGAGTTTTGACATTTTGCAGCTTTAATTTCAAACCCATACCTAAAGCTGTTCCTCTTTTAACCTCTGGAATGCTGCAGTGATTTTTGATTCTTTTGCAGATTTGCAACATTCTCAGTATTTAGCTTTTCCATTTTCAAATTGGTTTGGGTGAGATTTTGGATTTGGCTGGGAGTTGTTTTACAAAATCTTACTTCAGTTGAGTCTGTGTGCATGTTCAATGTTAAATATTTTCAAACTGTATTGATGTTGCCAGTCTCTCTTGCTTTTCCTTATTCATAAACTCAAAGTCATTGCTGTGCTGATATAAAATGGTGGCTGTGGACAAATCTAAAATGTCTGCCTGACTGATCTGTGTCAGGAATACTTTCAGCAAGGGAGAGGGGGCAATGTGTCAAAAGCCATTTCCATTCATTGATGCTAGCACAGATAGGAAATGGAGACAGCTCTTTGAAAGTGATTAAAATGCAAATCCCAGAACCTGTTTACAGTGAATGCGGAGAGACAATGTGACATTCCAGTAAAGTCTGCTTTACTTTCCAAGCTCCTAATATATGAGAGAAACATAATATACAAAACCTGAAAGAGCTCAGCCACTGAATTGTAGATTTGCAGCGTTGGATCAGAATCCTGTTTGTCTCGGCCTCATCCCAAATTGAAGGGTTTCTCAAATCCCACACTGACCTTCTGTGGGTTTAAATTGGGAACCCATTGAC
>NC_057727.1:56355546-56356921 GCF_004010195.1 Chiloscyllium plagiosum | reverse complement strand
GGCCTTTGTGTGGAGCCACAGAAAATGGGGGAGATAGTAAATGAATATTTTGCATCAGTATTTACTGTGGAAAAAGATATGGAAGATATAGACTATAGGGAAATAGATGATGATACCTTGCAAAATGTCCATATTAGAGGAGAGAGTGCAGAATGTCTTGAAAGGCGTAAAGGTGGATAAATCCCCAGGACCTGATCAGGTGTACCCGAGAACTCTGTGGGAAGCTAGAGAAGTGATTGCTGGGCCTCTTGCTGAGATACTTGTATCATTGATAGTCACAGGAGAGATGCCGGAAGACTGGAGGTTGGCTAACGTGGAACCACTGTTTAAGAAGGGTGGTAAAGACAAGCCAGGGAACTATAGACTGGTGAGCCTGACCTCGGCGGTGGGCAAGTTGTTGGAGGGAATCCTGAGGGACAGGATGTACATGTATTTGGAAAGGCAAGGACTGATTATGGATAGTCAACATGGCTTTGTGCATGGGAAATCATATCTCACAAACTTGATTGAGTTTTTTGAAGAAGTAACAAAGAAGATTGATGAGGGCAGAGCAGTAGATGTGGTCCATATGAACTTCAGTAAGGCGTTCGACAAGGTTCCCCATGGGAGACTGATTAGCAAGGTTAGATCTCATGGAATACAGGGAGAAGTAGCCATTTGTACACAGAACTGGCTCAAAGGTAGAAGACAGATGGTGGTGGTGGAGGGTTGTTTTTCAGACTGGAGGCCTAGACAAATAGATTAGATACTAGATTACTTACAGTGTGGAAGCAGGCCCTTCGGCCCAACAGGTCCACACCGACCCGCTGAGGCGCACCCACCCGGACCCATTCCCCTATATTTACCCCTGCACCTAACACTACGGGCAATTTAGCATGGCCAATTCACCTAACCTGCACATTTTTGGACTGTGGGAGGAAACCAGAGCACCCGGAGGAAACCGACGCAGACGCGGGGAGAATGTGCAACCTCCACACAGACAGTCGCCTGAGGTGGAAATTGAACCCGGGTCTCTAGCGCTGTGAGGCAGCAGTGCTAACCACTGTGCCACCATGCCACCCAGTGACCACTAGAATGCCACAAGAATCAGTGCTGGGCCCTCTACCTTTTGTCATTTACATAAATGATTTGGATGCGAGCATAAGAGGTACAGTTAGTAAGTTTGCAGATGACACCAAAATTGCAGGTGTAGTGGACAGTGAAGAGGGTTTCCTCAGATTACAACAGGATCTGGACCAGATGGGCCAATGGGCAGAGAAGTGGCAGATGGAGTTTAATTCAGATAAATGCGAGGTGCTGCATTTTGGGAAAGCCAATCTTAGCAGGATGGATACACTTAATGGTAAGGTCCTAGGGAGTGTTGCTGAACAAAGAG
>NC_057727.1:56305984-56355488 GCF_004010195.1 Chiloscyllium plagiosum | reverse complement strand
GGTCTCCTTCCTATCGGAAAGATGTTGTGGAACTTGAAAGGGTTCAGAAAAGATTTACAAGGATGTTGCCAGGGTTGGAGGATTTGAGCTACAGGGAAAGGCTGAACAGGCTGGGGCTGTTTTCCCTGGAGTGTCGGAGGATGAGGGGTGACCTTATAGAGGTTTACCCTGGGGTCAGGGAGTCCAGAACAAGAGGGCATAGGTTTAGTTTGGGAGGGGAAAGATATGAAAGAGACCTAAGGGGCAACCTTTTCACGCAGAGGGTGGTACGTGTATGGAGTGTGCTGCCAGAGGAAGTGGTGGAGGCTGGTACAATTGCAACATTTAAGAGGTATTTGGATGGGTATATGAATAGGAAGGGTTTGGAGGGATATGGGCCAGGTGCTGGCAGGTGGGATTAGATTGGGTTGGGATGTCTGGTCGGCATGGACAGGTTGGACCGAAGGGTCTGATTCCATGCTGTACATCTCTATGATTCTATGATTCTAGTTATTTCCTTGTTCTCAGCCATTGGAAGCATTCCCTGTCTGTTTTCTTGTATCTGATAGAATTATTCTTGATTCCTTTGTTTACTTGCATGTTCATATGATGGTGCTTTGATAGATGGCAAAGCATTGCACCAGTGAGAGTTAATGAGCAATAATCCATTAAAAATGATTCCAAAGGCATTTTTTCAATTGCTGAAGAGCAGATTTGAATATTTTCCCTATTTACTGCCTGTACTTTTGTTCTAACTTAGTTTATTTATCAAGGAGAAAAAAAACTTTGCCTGATTAATATGTTCGCTCTTTCCCATTCTTAAACAATGTATTATAATGATGGTTAATTAGCAGTTGCTGCCAAAGTGAAGGAGGCTAATGCGCCAAAATAATCTATGCTATTCTGATATTAGTCAGCAGTAGTTATTCAGTTTATTACCTCTCTACAAACTTTCATTTTTCTGGTTTTTGTAAATACCAGCTCCATTGCAAACTGGAAGATTGGTTCTATTAGCCCATTGCTCATAAGAAGCACTCTTATTCCTGAGTCAGCAAACTGGGTGTCAAGTCCCACTCTCAGGATTTCAGATGATAATTTGGTTTAATATTACAGTATAGTTTGGAGTAGGGTAACTCATCAGTTTGGACACTTTGAGGATGCTTTACCATGTAAACGCTTGCCTTGACAAAATTTTCACAGGTGGTAAATTCACCATAGACCTACTGGACCATAGGCTCATTAGAGAGAGACAACTGGTGATGACTTAACTTGAGGGTCACCATGCTTCAGGCAAGGAGACAGGGAAAGCCCATCATTGTAACTTTAGCTGGAATTGAACCAAAGCTGTGGCATCACTTTACATTGCAACCCAGGCATTCAACCAACTGAGCTAGCCATTCTCCTTAGCTTATTGAGTACGCAGATGAGCGTCATGTAAGTGTGACCTCAGTTGTCATGTGATGGAGACTCTGCTGGAAGGTTGGAATTAACTTTCATCCCACAATCAATTTCCTTTAAAATACAGATCTGATTCCAATTCAGAAAGCTAGCAGTCTCTCACTTGGCACTTCAGTCTACGATTCATTCGTGCAGTACTCCTGCCCCTCAAAGGGCTCAGTGTATTCAGCAAAACACTGGATGAACCTGTACTTTCCAATGCAATGCCATCAATTCTTTCCTTCATATTTATATTGACAGCTGCTGAATATAGTATCATTATTTTGGTTAGATTAACAGATTCTTTGAACAGATTCCATGCAACAAATTGGCCTATTCTGTTGTTTAAGGTGTGTTAAAAGTTGAACCAGTGATCAGTACGTGGGTTTCATGGAGAAGCCTGGAAACTGCTACCTCTATGTTGAGTCTATGTTTAAGTTTATAATCATCATCTTAAGTGCAGCTCAATAAACATCTGGCAATATGAAGTGGATCATTACAGTACTTGGGTTAGTTAGATAAACGTGCATATCCTATCCATGTTCATGCCTGCCAATAAATGCTGGCTTTGTGCCCAGAATAGGCTCAAAATCAGGCTGCATTTTATCTCCTGACTCACAATGAAAGAGTTTGCATATCTCATATGAATCAAAAGAGTATCTGTTGCGATTGTAATGAAGTCAGACCAGTGGACCTCATTAGAATATGAGTTCCCTGAATGGGGCTGTTAATCTGGTCCAATCAGGGAGCGGGGGCTAACAGATTAAAAAGAGGAGTCACACACACCATGGGTACTGGGGAAAAAATAAGCACTACTGCAGTTAGGTGGTAGTGTGGGGGTTAAGAAAGAAAAAGAAGAAAAAAAAGAGGAAAAATAGAAAAAATAAAAGAGGAGTGTCAGATATCCTGACACTCTGAGAGCTGGCTCTAAGGGAGCTGGATCAGTGTCAAGGACTTTCCATGTGTAAATAAAGGGTGACGGGATACCAGCCTCTGTGGAATTATTTCAGTATGCAAAAAAAATTGAGAAACACTCAAAGTCAATAAAATGCCACCAGCACTGATGAACCGAAAAAGTCTTGATCCATTGTGTTATTGCAACAATATTATTCTCCTATGCATATTCAACCTGCCATATAAGTAGCAAATATTCATTTTTACTAATGCATTTTATTTTTTAAACCTTGCTATTTCTTTTGGTTAAGTATTATTATCCTGCTTTCAAATTTCTATAGGGTCTTTCATGCAGAAAATTGAGAAATATTCCATTTGTAAGAGAAGACAGCATTTTCCACGGCTAATGTAACACAGGCTCTGCACTTCAGCACAACAATTCTCAGTCCCTGCTCACTGTTTCCTTCAAGTCTTTTCAGCTGCACCATCTGCAAGATCTGCATTCCACCATCTGCAAGAACTGGAACAAAAATGACAATGGGTTTCTCCTGGCAAATTTGATCTTCAATGGTACAAAATTTTAAACAAAAGCAGACAAATTAGGCATAATTTTTAACCTAACTAAGTAGCTGGAAAACCCAAAGATCTAAATGGCTTTGATGAAGTAAACTTGTGGAAAACATTAGCAGTACTGCTAGTCCTGTCAACTTGCAATGGGTGATTTAGATTAAGTTATCCTCATTTCTGTTGATTATGGACATGAACTTGATGGAGAATGGTATCCTTTACTTTCAACATTGCTTTATTTGGAAGTTTAACAACTTCAGAAAATCAGTCAGCACTGACAGAGAGCATTCTGCCTATACTAGCTCTTTCAAAGATATATCTATTATAGAAATAGAATCCCTACAGTGTGGAAACAGGCTATTTGGTTCAACAAATCCACACCAACCCTCCAAAGAGTATCCCACCCAGACCAAATCCCCTATTACTCTACATTTCCTTAACCAATGCACCTAATCTAAACATCCCTAAAACCCACGCATACACATAGTAATGCTCCGCACAGTCATAAGTTGGTCTCAATTTTTAGATCTTTCCCTATCACCCGGCAAATCTTTCCTGTTCAAGTAACTATTGAAGTCCCAGTTAGGATTTGCTATTGAACTTGCTTACATCTCCCTGTTCAGACAGTATACTATAGTTTGTGAAGTAGGCACGAATGGAAATGTCTCCAGCTACACAGCAATTTAAAATAATGTGATCTCGTCCACAACTTTGAACAACTTCAAATGAGGACAATACATTGTACGAACTGGAGTAGGCCATTTGGTCCTTTGAGTCCTCTCTGCCAGTCAATAGGATCATGTCTGATCCAACGTTCCTCATGTTCTTTCTGCCCTTTCCCCTACTGATCAAGAATCTATCGCAGCCTTAACTGGACACAAAGACTCTACCCACACAACTTTGTGTGGCAAGGAGTTCCAAAGACACTCAACCCTCTGAGTGGATAAAGTCTATAGGACCATAAGATATAGGAGCAGAATTGGGCCATTTGGCTCATCAACTCTGTTCCACCATTCAATCATGGCTGAAATGTTTCTCAACCTGATTATCCTGCCTTATCCTCATAAGCTTGATCTCCCCTTTTTAATGTAGAACCTATCTGTCTCTGTCTTAAATAAACTCAATGACTTGGTCTCCACAGCCTTATTTGGCAGCGAGTTCCACAGATTCAGTCCCCAATGACTGAAGAAATTCCTCCTCATCTCAGTTTTATAGGACCGTACCTTCACTCTGAGTTTGTGCCCTCAGGTCCTACTCTCTCCTGCTCGTGGAAGCATCTTTTTTTTTTAGATTACTTACTCTTCACATTCACTCTAGCTAGGCCTTTCTATAGTCTGTAAGTTTTAATCAGACCCCTCCTCATTCTCCTAAACTCCAACAAGTACAGACCCATAGTCCTCAACCACTCCACATTAGACAAGTTATTCATCCCTGGGATAATTTTTGTAAACCTCCAATGGACTTCTTCAATACCAGCACATCTTTCCTGAGATACAGTGCCCAATATACTGCTCACAATATTTCAAATGCAGTCTGGCCAAAGCCTCAGCACTACATTTCTGCTCCTGTATTCTCTTGACCTGAATATTAATATTTGCATTTGCCTTCCTACCTGCCAACTGAACCTGCCTGTTAACCTCCAGAGAATCCTGAAAGAAGAGCCCTAAGTCCTTTTTTCTGCAGATTTTCAAAGCCTTTCCCCATTTAGAAGATAGCCTATGCCTCTATTCTTCATACAAAAATGGATAACTTCATACCTTCCCACATTGTATTCCATCTGGTACTTCTTTCCCCACTCTCTTTACCTACCCAAGTCCTTCTGTAAGTTCCTGGCTTGTCAACACGACCTATCTTTCCACCTCTCTTTGTATTTCCTGCAATCTTAACAGCAAAGCCCTCAGTTCTTTTTTCCAGATCCTTGATGTATAACGTGTATAGTTGTCGTCCCAATACTGAACCATGTGGAACTCCACTAGTCACCAGCCACCATCTTGGAAAAGATCCCTTTATCCCGTCTGTCTGTCTTCTGACAGTCAGCCAGCCCTCTATCCATGCCAGTACCTTGCTCCTAGCACCATGGGCTGTTATCTTATTTAACAGCCTCCTGTCGGGCACTTTATCAGAGGCCTTGTGGAATTCCTAATTGACCTGTCTGCTGGCTCTCCTTGGTCGAACTTGCATGTAACTTCCTCAAAGAATTCCAACCAATTTGTCCGGTATGACGTCCTCTTGATGAAGCTGTGCTGACACAGCCCTATCTTATCATGTACTTTCAAGTACTCCACAATCTCCGCCTTAATAATGGACTCTAAAATCTTACCACAACTGAGGTCAGGCTAACTGGCCTATAATTTCTATCTTCTACCTCCCTCCCTTCCTGAATGGGGATGTTACGTTTGTAATTTTCCAGTCCTCTGGGAGCTTGCCTGATTCCAGTGATTCTTGAAAGATCACCACCGATGTTTCCAATTCCTCCTCATCTCACCTGAAATTTGGTGCCCCTTAATTCTGAGACTATGCCCTCTGGTCCAAAACTATCCCACAAGGGGAAACATTCTCTTCGAATTTAACCTGTCAAGTTCCTTAAAAATTCTATGTCTTTCAATGGGATCACCTCTCGTTCTTAACTCCAATTAAGCAAATGTGTTTTCTTTTACTTGTTATAATAATTGAAGAAAGACACATTTGTTTTTCTGCATAGTACTACCTTAGGTCTGGGTCATAACCCTAGAACTCCCTCCCTAATGGCGTTCTGGGTGTACACCAAATAGACAGCAGTGGTTCAAGAAGGCAGCTCACCACCACCTTCTCAAGGGCAATTAAAGATGAGCAATAAATGCTGACTCAGCTCGTGACACCGAATTCCCAGGAATATATTTTAAAAAGCAATTAAAGGGACATGGTGCATATTTCAAATTAAACATCTAGATTAATTGTTGAGGTGAGGAGGATGCAGAGTTCTGCAAATGTTACCCTACTAGCACAAATTTGTTCTTTCAGACGGACAGTATTACATTGGAAATGTGGACAAGCACTTTAATTGCCATTCCACCTGACAGACTTGCGTTAACACTTATTAGCTGAACCATAACACAAAAGCTGCTTTGTAACAATATTTGCATCTGATCATAGACATCTGACAGAGTATGACTGACTGATGCTGTTGCTGATGGAGATGATATTGAATTAGTTCTTAACTAACACCTTGTCTGTAGCATCGTCATTTGCAGCAGCTGCAATGCAATATTTCACCAGCTAGCTTTAGGTGCTGGAGATAAAAGCTTTCCTTCCACTGTCACTTTGACTGACTGATGAAAATATAATTGCAAGTTTTTAATTAAAAGTTTGACTTGTCAGATTATCTTTACATGTAAGATTTTTAAAGCTGTGTGCACTGTGAAAATTGTTGATCACTCAAAGTTTTGAATCAAGAGGAACAGTTTCCATGGAGTAGATAGTCAGTTCTATAAGAAATTTTCTTATAGATTGTCTTACATGGATGTAATGTACTTGCAGCATACATCTTAGACATAATTTAGTATTTTTCACAGAAACAGAAATTGCTGCAGGAATTCAATAGGTCTGGCAGTATCTGTGCAGAGAAAAAGCAGTTAACATTTTAAATCTGGTGATTTTTCATCAGAATAATTGTAATGAAGAGACACGAGACTCGAAATGTTAACTCTTGTTTCCTCCCCAGAGATGTTTCAAGACCTCTTGAGTTTTTCCAGCAATTTCTCTTTTTATTTCAGATTTCCAGCATCTGCAGTTCTTTATTTTAATATAATTATTTCACCTGCCTTAAGAATACAATGGTAAAAGGTTTGAAAAATGTTTACTTTGTATGAGGAGTATGTCCCTTAATTACATCTGTACTAGGTTAAAAATCACACAACACCAGGTTATAGTCCAACAGGTTTAATTGGAAGCACACTAGCTTTTGGAGCGTCGCTCCTTCATCAGGTGATAGGAACACACAGAAAAAAAAATTACTTATTGAAAAGAAAAGAATGCATGTTTGCTTAATTTGAACTTGCCTGTAAGTTATGTCCCAAATAACACTATCCCAAGTAACTAATTACTGAAATTTGCAAGTGCGTTATTGAATATGGAATATGTTTGCTTTAAAAGATGTTTGTGTAGCACACATTGGCACACCAGGTCTGGCAGCATCTGTGGAGAGAAAGCAGAGTTAACATTTTAGATCTGGTGACCCTTCTGCAGACCTGTGCCATTTAGCTGATTGAACTGTCACTTTATATCAGTGTGCTCCAGTTCTCTCTTAACCATAGATTGCTGAATATGTGTTTAGCAGATAGGAAGATCCCGAACGTCGTATCTAAAACAGCCATCAATCACGTTCAGCTCAGTTGCTGATTGGTCTATACTGATTCTAGCTGAATTAGTAGAAGTGTGTTTTTTTAACTCGCTATTTAAAATTTGTGAAGTCTAATGAAAATGATGTGATATCTGGTGAAATCTTTGAGACTCATTTCAAGGCTTCTGCTATGTCATCCCTCTCCTTGGCATAGCTTTTATAGTTTCTAACACACTTAGCATGCATGGCAGGGAGTGTGAGCAGAGGTGGAACAGAGAAGGAAAAGCTACATGGAGAGGGAGGAGGAGGACGAATCTCAGCAGAGCATCCACCCACAGTTCTCAGAGAGCAATTTTCTTCTCTCAGTATCAAGCACAGACTAAAAGGCTGCTAACTTTCAATGAGATTGCAGATTGTCTTGCAGCTTACCCAGGAAGGCCCAGTTTTACGTGACCCACTACAGCACGGAAGATAGTCTCGCTGACAGACAGTATCAAGGCTACTGGTTGAATGAGAATGGTGGGAGGTCAAATGCTATCTTCCTGAAACCCACACCAGAGCAATTGAAATGTCACCACAGTAATCCCAGCAATGTGATGGAGTACACTATTGTAGAATCAAGGAGTGGTTACAGCGCAGGAGGAAGCCATTCAGCCCATCGAGCCCATTCCATCCCAAGAGCAACTCCCTTAGAACTGCACCCCCCCACCTTCTCATCATAGCCCTCCAATTTGCTCTCTTCAAGCAATACCTGTGATGATGCTGCCTTTAACAAGGTTATTTTACCCTTGTTTATGTCTTTGAGAGGGGTCATAAAGGCAGAGGTGCCAATATGTCTGAACTGGTTACTTTAATAATGGCGAACAGATACTGCCTAAGGCAACAATCATAGAAGGCCTCTCGGTTTATTTTTAAACACTTGTAAAATGAAAGGGGAATGGCCTGTTCTCCTAGTTCAGGGATTTTTCTAGTTTGGTTTTAGTTTATAGCTGGGGTCCTAGAGAAATAGCTGCTGGAATGAAAAGAGATTTCATGCGGATTCTCTCTCTCTCTGACATCTCTCCTGTAAGATGCTGTGTTTGAATTTGCCCTTTTGCCAAGGGGTGTGTTTATGGGACATTGCAGGAAGTAGGAACCGCTCTCTATAAAGTTGCGGTAGATATCATGTAGGTTGGCTTTTCAAAATAGTTGTTATTCTAAATTCTGTTTTGTGTGTGCTTGTACGGTCATTCGGCAGTCTGTAAATAAATTCTAGTTTGTTCAAAACTGAATGTTTTGGCCAACTACATCACTCCTGGAATATCTACCTTACACCTGCTTAAAACAGCTAGAAAAGTTACGGTCTGCGCTACCTTCTAGAAATGTTTTGAGGGAGTCTGGACTGGTCCATAACAGATATAAATAACTTTCAATTGAAATTGTCTCCACCACCCTCCCAAACAGCACATATACCAAATTCTAACCCCTTACTGTGCGAAAAATGTTGCCACTACTCCTTTACCCAATGACCTTAAACTTTGTCTGCTCTCTGCCATTGAAAACAGTTTCTCCCGATCCACTCCATCCAGGATCTTCATTGTAAAGAATTTCTATTTTAGACCTGTTCTGAATTGTCACCTCACAAAGCAAAACAGCCCCAGGTCTTCCAGTCAATCTCTGTCACTAAAGTTTCATAAGAGCACAAGATAGAAGCAGGAGTCGACCGCACAGTCAATTGAGCTTGCTCACCCATTTGGGGTGATCATTATCGATTGTCAGCTGTCTATACCATCTTTAAATATATTTCATGCTGGAGCCAGACTAGTGTCAAGTACCATGCCCGTGCAAATAAAGGGAGACTAGGTGATGGGATACCAGCCTCTGTGGAGCTATTTAAGGTTATTGTGAAGAAGTTGCGTCAAGAGTTGCAAATATTTGATTGGAAGTTGTCACAGGTACCGATACCCGGATGAAATTTTGCAAAGTTCCCTGCCAGTAGATTATGAAAATGGAGATGCATTTTGCACTTGCCAAGGGAATGCATTTGCTGAGGGCAAATGCCAAGAGAGGAAACCAAGAGTATGCACTTGCTGGAAAGCCACTATATGCATAAGATCATTGCTTGCCAACACGCATTTGTGCCAGATCAAGGGATTGCGAGAGTGTGTGATGCTTAGGCAGTTGTGAAGTATGTGGCTTCAGCAATGAAGGTAGACTGGGATGTTGTGTGCTGAAAAAGGATTACTGGGAATTAAGGTGTAAGAAAATTTGTCTGCATTTTACAATCATGTTGGCTAAACTAAAATCACAAAAGATGCCATGAGTCAAGAAACCAATTTCACAGAATAAAAAAAACAGAAGTCCCAAGTACATAGAAAGACAAACCAACACATCTTGAACTTGAATATTGCCTCGACTAGTGAAACTTACCTAATAATATTTATTGTCCATTAGATCTTGTTCGGATAGACTCTAAATTAGCCATTTGTCCTTTTGATTATGAAGATATAAATCCCATAAGGCAGGAGGAGGGTTTTTGTTTTACTTAAATTACATTCTGTTGTTTATTCTTTTAAAATGGACTTTTGTCCTTCAACCCCAGAATGAGCAAGCTGCCTGTTTCCAAAAATGTCCAGCAGTTGCTAAAGGAAATGCCGGAGGAAACACCACAGAGGCTCCCAAGCACTGAGGATGTCACCTAGACAGGGGACGAAACGTTTGCAACAAAAACTTCCAGCTCGGCGAACAGGACCACAGCAACGAGCACCCGAGCTACAAATCTTCTCACAAAGGAAAGATGAATATATCATCTCCTTGAATGTGACATTCTGATCTGATCCCTGTGGCACTCCACAAGTTGCAGGTTACCAATCTGAAAATACCACCTTTTTACACAGTTTTCTATTAGTTAGCCCATTCTGTATCCATACTAATATCTTCGCCCCAACACCATGGCCTCTTATCTTATTAATTGGCCTTATGTCCATTAGATTATTGAATGCTTTTTGGATATCTACCTGCAGCACATGTACTATCCTTCTGTCCACACACATTGCTTAGTATTGAAGGAAGCTTTCAGATCCATCTGAAAATCGAAAGCACATTGTGAATATTTCTTGAAACACTTGCTGGTTATTGTTCCTCTCATTATATTGTTCCTGTGCCTCACTGGGTTCTTCACATGACTCTGGATTAGTGGTGCTGGAAAAGCACAGCAGTTCAGGCAGCATTCGAGGAGCAGTGAACTGCTGTGCTTTTCCAGCACCACTAATCCAGAATCTGGTTTCCAGCATCTGCAGTACTTCTTTTTACCTAGTTGATCTTCACATGACTGTCTAATCACCTTTAAACAGAATATCCACAGCCCTTAAATCTGCTTCCAGGAATGGAAAGAGCTAGGATTTTGAACTGATGCATTATAAAGGCATCAGGATAGCACTAGAGTACTGGTACTCAACTGCATAAACCTCTTCTTCTGGTTCCACTCCAGCTCTGCATTGATTGTTAGAAGAAAATTACTTGCAGTTTACAAAGTGTTATTGACTACTGTGCTGGTTCTTGGATCGCCAAGTGGGAATCCAGCCAGAGAGGTGATCCATTTTGCCAAAAGATTCTGGTTAATATAAATCTGAGGGGATGTTCAAATGTACAGTACTTCCTGATCAGCAATTCATTCTGCACCAGCCTTAGGGATACGTGTTTGTTGGACTGTGAGACTCTCGGTACACCTTCCATAATGTAACTGAAGAAAACCCGAGGCAAAAGTATTGGGTGGCAGTGACATTCACAGCCAGCTGTGGTATGTGGTCTCCAGGTTCAGCTGAGAACAGAACCTGAAGGCATCTGTACCTGCATGATATTGCAGCCTTAGCTTGTGGAAGCACTGGCCTTCTGAGAAATCAAAGAAGTTGAATCTCTGCTTGTACTCGATTTGTGGTGTCTTTCAACCTCACGCTCTCCTGTGTATCTTTCTTTTGTGTATCTCCGTCCCACCTACACGCAGGTTCCAGCACGACTATTTCTGTTGTCATTCACATGAAAAGCATCTCTCACAGTTAGTTTTGTCTGAGGCAGCAAAGTGTTGAAAATCCTTCTGCTAAATCCTTGCCATAGGAAACAGAGAGCGACCATCTGCGAAAACTGAGATTTTATTCAGAGGGGGCAATCGCAAATTGTTGATCGGCAGCTCAATCCTGCTTCCATTTCTCTGATGTGATTCACAGGCCTTGGGAAACCTGCACTGGAGATGCAGAATTTAACAGTCACTGCAATCAAATTTTTTAAAAAAGGCCTCATTATAATCTCATAACAATGCAAGTTACTACAACAAATATTCACCACTTATTATTAAATGTTTTTAAAATAGGGATGAGTTCAGTTGTTCGAGGGGGAGCAGATGGGCTCGGGAGCTCGAATACCTCCTACCCTGCCACCTCTGCCATCTTGAAAAATTCTGCACTAACCCACTAAAGAGTATCTCATCCAGACCAACCCATCCCCACATGGGTTTTTTGCCATGGCTAACCCACACAACCCTAGATACTAGGGGGAAATTTTTGTTTAAAGCATGACCAATCCATCTAACCTGTACATCGTTGGACTGTGGGTGAAAATCAGAACAAACAGACACAGGGAGAACATGCAAACTCCGTGCAGTCACCAGATGGTGGAATCAAGCCTGGAATCCTGGCCTTGTGAGGCAGTAATGCTAAAACTGTGCCACTGAGCCTCTCGTGTCAGTATGTGGTTCAGAGTAAGGTTTTACTGAGAGAGTTCAATGTCATCAATATTCATGCGTTTAAACTGCATCAAAGGCCTATCTAAGGTGGCTCACAATTTCAGGGACCTGGGTTCGATTCCACCCTCCGGTGACAGTGTGTGTGGAGTTTGCACATTCTCCCTGTATCTGCATGGGTTTCTTCCAGGTGCTCTGGTTTCCTCCCACCCAGTCCAAAGATGTGCAAGCTAGGTGGATTGACCATGCTCAGTTCCCATTAGCATCCAGGGATGTGCAGGCCAGGTGGATTAGCCATGGGGAATGCTGAGTTACAGGGTAGGGTAGAAGGGTTGTTCTGGATGGGATGCTCTTTGGAGGGTAGATGTGGACTCGATGGGCCAAATGGCCTGCTTCCACACTGTAGGGATTCTAATGATCAATGAAGAGGAGACATTACAGTAGAACCGTTACAGAAGATGCACTATTCTGAGCGAATAAGTATATTGCATGTTAGCAATAAGTATAACAACATAACAAAACTGCAAAATTACTAAACTCTTGAGAGCTGTAGTTATTTATCTCAAAGTGCAGGAATCATTCAGTAGGACTGTGATAAAAGTGATATCATTTAGTTAAGCAACAGACCGCAAGATCTTACAGTGTAGCTGTGATGGAGGTAGGAATCATTTGTTGTATCCATGATGAGTCCCAGAAGGTGGTTGTCATTGATTGTAATGTCCAAATGTGGAAAAAACTTCCAGTACAGCAGCAAAGAGCAGCAGAAATGCTTTTAGTGAGAAATTTAGGAATTAAGAAATTTCAGGAATTGATACACTTCTCCCTGTTGCATAACGCCTGGAAGAAACTTTGAGGGTGGTAGGGGCACAGAATATACTCTGGGTGGGGGATTTCAATGTCCATCACCAAGAGTGGCTCAGAAGCAGCACTACTGGTCAATCTGGTCAGGTTCTAAAGGACATAGCTGCTAAACTGGGTCTGCAGCAGGTAATGAAAGAACTAACAGATGGGAAAAATATACTTGACTTCATCCTCACCATTCTACCGGCTGCAGATGCATCTGTCTGTGATAGTATAGGTAAGAGTGACCATTGTGAAGTCCTGCTCTCACATTAAGTATACCTGACATTGTGTTGTGTGGCAAGATCATCTTGCCAATGGATTAGTCTTTGAATGGATCTAGCAATTCAAGACTGGGCATCTATGAGGCGCTATGGATCATCAGTTGCAGAAAAATCAAACTCCAACACAATCTGCAAACTGGCATATTCCTTCCTCAACAATTCCTGCCAAGCCAGTGGATCAACCCTGGTTTAATGAAAAGGCTGGTAGAGCTGGTGAGGTGCAGCATCAGGCTTACCTAAAAATGAGGTATCAAACTGGAAGCTGTAAACCGGGGTTACCTGCATGCTAAAACAGTACAAGTAGCAGGTGACAGACAGAGCTAAGCGATCCCACAACCAATGGATCAGATCTAAACTCTGCAGTCCTGCCACATCTAGTCATTAATGGTAATGGACAATAATAAACAAGGAGGCTCCACAAATATCCAATCCTCAATGATAGAAGAACCCAGCATAGCAATTCAAAAAATAGGTCTGAAGCATTTGCAACAATCGTCAGCCAGAAGTGTAAAGTGAATGATCCTTCTGGGCTTTCCCCAGTGGTCCCCAGCATCACAGATGCCAGTCTTCAGCCAATTCAGTTCACTCTATGTGATATCAAGAAATAGAATCAGAGACTCCCCACAGTGCAGAAAGAGGCCATCAAGTCTGCCCAGACTTTCCATAGAGCATCCCATTTCCAGTAACCCTGCGTTTCCATGGCCAATCCACCTAATTTGCACATCGCTGAACATTATAGGCAATTTAGCATGGCTAATCCACCCAGCCTGCACATCGTTGAACACTATAGGCAATTCACCATGGCCAATCCACCCTAACCTACACATCACTGAACATTATAGGCAATTTAGCATGGCCAATCCACCGAGCCTGCACATCGCTGAACACTATAGGCAATTCACCATGCCCAATCCACCTAGCCTGCACATCGCTGAACACTATAGGCAATTCACCATGGCCAATCCACCTAGCCTGCACATCGCTGAACACTATAGGCAATTCAACATGGCCAATCCACCCTAACCTGCACATCGCTGAACACTATAGGCAATTTAGCATGGCGAGTCCACCTAGCCTGCACATCGCTGAACACTATAGGCAATTCACCATGGCCAATCCACCTAACCTGCACATTGCTGAACACTGTAGGCAATTTAGTATGGCCAATCCACCTAGCCTGCACATCGCTGAACACTATAGGCAATTCACCAAGGCCAATCCACCTAGCCTGCACATTGCTGAACACTATAAGCAATTCACCAAGGCCAATCCACCCTAACCTACACATCACTGAACACTATAGGCAATTCACCAAGGCCAATCCATCTAGCCTGCACATTGCTGAACACTGTAGGCAATTTAGTATGGCCAATCCACCTAGCCTGCACATCGTTGGACTGTGGGAGGAAACCAGAGCACTGAATTGAAATCCATGCAGACCCAGGAGAACATGTAAACTCCAAACAGACAGTTGTCCAAAGCTGGAATTGAACCCATATCCCTGGCATTGTCAGGCAACAGTTTTACCACCGTGTCACCATGCCTTTTAAAAAAAAATGGTTGGAGGCATCAGATACCGTAAAGGCTCTGGGCCCTGGCAAAAATCTGGGAGCTGTTCAAAAGACTTTTGCTCTCGAACTTGCCAACCAGTTCCAGTACAGCTATAACATTGGCATTTATTCAATAATGTGGTCAATTACCCAGGTATGTCCTGCACAAAAGAATGAGTGCAGTGCTGTACCTCCTGGAAGATGTCATTGAACCCTTGTTGGTTGTAGGCATTGTGTTCTTAACCATGGCTCATCACCTGATGCTATATTGACAATATTCCTTTTGTCAAGATTAAAATTCATGAGATAATCATTGACACACATGCCAATTTGCCAAAATACAAGCCTGAGATAACCAATTTCCCCTTGGAACAGATATTTTGTTTTAAATGTTGTGGTAGACTGTTCTACTCCATTAACCTCATTGTGTGGGTAATTATTTGATTTCTTGCTTTTCTGACACTATGTTCCTGAATTTCTTCTGAAATTGATCTGTTGTTTGATAGAAAAATAAAATATTAATTTGCTCCATAGCATTCACAAGGACTTTCTATTGTCTGGTAAATGTTTTAAGCACATTAATGGCTACGCAAATATGTGGTTTTCTTGCTTAAGAATTTAAAGGATCCTGTTGATTTCATGTCATGGTTGATCTTCTCCTCTTTGGAATGATCTGATTCCTTCTGGATATCTGCTTTGCTAACCACATGGATGACTTCCCCTCGAGCCAAATCTTCATTGTACTATAACAATTCTGACAAAGACTCATTAATGATTTCTAATAATTCTTTCTATTATGAATTCTGAAAGCTATAGCCCAGTTGTGCATGGAATTGCACTTATTTGGTAATTTACTTATTTGGTATCTAATTTGGAAGCTATTCTATATCTCTGAAGTTGTTTTCTCCAAGTTAGCCACGTGTGTCCTCAATTCAGCTGATTTCTAAAATTAAGTCCCCCTGGAAACGATGTCAAACCATGCAAATGTAGTTACATATTGTGGTTGCTTTAAATATGTGGGCATTACTGGATATGTCAGCATTTATTGCCATTCTAATTATTCAAGAAGGTGGTGGTGAGCTGCCTTCATTTTACATTAGGAAGATGCAGAGTTCCAGGAGTTGAAGGCTGATGAATATCTTGGAGGGGAACTTGCAGGGGGCTGGTGTTCCCATGCATCTGCTGCCCTTGTCCTTCTGGATGGAACTGTCCATGGGTTTGAAATGTGCTGGTTTGAGGATCTTTGATAAATTTCTGCTCTGCAGCTTGTAGATAATACACATTGCTGCTACTGAGCATTGGTGGTGGAGGGAATGGATGTTTTTGGCTGCAATATCAATCAAGTAGGCTGCTTTGTCCCTGGATGGTGCCCAGCTTGTTGTCAGAGCTGCACCCATCCAAGCAATTGAAGAGTATTCAATCACGCTCCTAATTTGAGTGCTGTAATTAAGTTTTGGGAATAAGGAGATGAGCTACTCACTGCTGTATTCCTCATCATAGACCTGCTCTCGTGGCCATTCTAGTTATATGGCTAGTCCAGTTCAATTTCTAGTCAATGTTAACTCCCAGGATGTTGATACTGAGGGATTCAGTGATGGTAACACACTCGAATATTAAGGATCAGTGATTAGATTGTGTCTTATTGGAAATGATCATTGCATTGGCATTTATGTAGTATGAATGTCACTTATCAATTTTCAGTCCAAGCCTAGATATTGTCCAGGTCTTGCTACATTTGGATAGAATAGCTTCAGTATTAACACTCCCACTTCTGATAGAGAGAAGGTCATTGGTGAAGCAACTGAAGATGTTTATCCCTAGGACATTAAGGAACTCCTGCAGAGATGTCCTGTAGATGAGATGACTGACCTCTAATAGTTACAACCATCTTCCTATGTGCCAGATGTGACTCCAACCGGCAGAAGCTTTCCCCAATGACTCTAGGTGTCCTCGAGTCCACGCTTGGCCAAGTGTGGCACTAAGGTCAAAGGCAGTCACTGTCATCTGACCTCTGGAATTCAGCTTTTTATGGGCAAAGTCCTGGAGCTCCTGCTGAACAGCAGAGACCATGGAGGGCAGTCCATTCAGACCATGCCTGAGGTTGGTTTGAGGTTGTTGCCTGGGTAGAAGCAGTCTGAGCGGTCTGGAGGAATGTTCAGCAAAGTAGGAAGATCAATGTCCTTCAACACTCCATCAGGGTAAGTGCCACTATTTCTCTCTGATATCTCACACTCACTCTATCTCTGCTATTGCATCCATACTCCTCCAAGGTTCATGGTCTACCACTCTCACTAATACCTTCAACTTCATCCTGAGTCACCCTCACCCACTCCAAACTGGGACATTGCCAGCTCTCGATGTTCTCTACTCACTTACCTGGGGCACCTCTACCAACAGCATTAGCTGTGCCAACAATAGAAATATTACCAAACACAACTTGTGAGATGATATAAGCATTGCTGCATCAACTGAAACACTCTATAGGAGGCAAACCCGCAATGTGGGTTAGTAAGGAGAGTGATAATGGATGAATGGGAAGTCTTGCAATTTAGGCTATGGGCAGCAGACCTGCTCACGTTGTGTTTATGTTGGGTAGAATATGATATGCCAGCCAGACAAGATTCAAATCTTGAGGTAACAAAGATCTGAATGTGAGTTTCGCATCAGCAGATAGGATCAGAGACAGGGAAATTTATGGAAATGGAAGTAAGTGAAATAGGACTTTAAGGGAGTGGGAATGTGTTCAGAAGCTCATCTTAGTGTAAGGTTCAATGTCAAATAATGTCGAAGGAGAGAAAGCTAGACTCAATGACTACAGAATGGAGATTGTGTTGAGCTTTGAAGATAATAAATTCAGTCTTCCCAATGTTCATTTGGAGGAAATGGCTACTGATCAACTCCATTGTTAAAGTTAAATCATGGAATGTGGGCCTCATTGGCTGAAGAAGGGCTTATGCCCGAAACGTCGATTCTCCTGCTCCTTGGATGCTGCCTGACCTGCTACGCTTTTCTAGCAACACATTTTTCAGCTCTGATCTCCAGCATCTGCAGTCCTCACTTGCTCCTCAATGGCTGTGCCAACCACTTGTTGCTCTTTCCTAGTTACCCTTGAGAAGGTAGTGATGAGCAGCTCCTGGATATTTAGAACAGAAGTGTGATGAATTAAAGATAATGGAGGGGTCAAGTGAGTTGTTAATAAAATCAAGCTGGATATCATCAGTATACATGTGGAGCATGGTGTTGGTGAGAACCATTGTTAATGTTAAATTGTTACAGAAGTGTCACTTTAGACTGATGCTCCAATGGAGTGATGACCAATTGCTTAAAGGTGTTGTCTTTCAGATGAGTCATAAATTGAATCCTCCCCTCCTCCTCATGTGGGATGGGATCCATTTAATTTTCGACAGGCAGGAGGCTGGAAGAACCCAGCAAGCCAGGCAGCATCAGGAGGTGGAGAAGTTGACATTTCGGGTGTAAGCCTTCTTCAGGAAACATCAACTTCTCCGCCTCTTGATGCTGCCTGGCTTGCTGGGTTCTTCCAGCCTCCTGCCTGTCTACTTTGAATTCAAGCATCTACAGTTTTTTTTTGTCCCTATCCATTTTATTTTAGCAGAGGACTGGGGGAACTCACACAGGTGACCAGCCAGTATTTAGTGAGCAGCTAAAAGTAAATTAACCAGTGATTATTTAATTGTAGTGTGTGGGATTTTGCTATAGAGTCATAGAGATGTACAGCATGGAAACTGACCCATCGGTCCAACCCATCCATGCCGACCAAATATCCCAACCCAATCTAATTCCACCTGCCAGCACCCAGCCTATATCCCTCTAAACCCTTCCTATTCATATACCCATCCAAATGTCTCTGAAATGTTGCAATTGTACCAGCCTCCACCACGTCCTCTGACAGCTCATTCCATACACATACCACCCTCTGCATGAAAGACTTGCCCCTTAGGTCTCTTTTATATCTATAGCTCAAATCCTCCAACCCCGGCAATATCCGTGTAGATCTTTTCTGAACCCCTTCAAGTTTCACAACATCTTTCTGATAGGAAGGAGATCAGAATTGCACGCAATAGTCCAATAGTGGCCTAACCAATGTCCTGAACAGCTGCAACATGACCTCCCAACTCCTGTACTCAATATTCTGAACAATAAACCAAAGTATACCAAACGCCACCTTCACTATCCTATCTATCTGCGACTCCACACTGGTCACAGGCCTCCAGTCTGAAAAACAACCCTCCACCACCACCCTCTCTCTTCTACCTTTGAGCCAGTTCTGTATCAAAATGGCTCGTTCTCCCTGTATTACATGAGATCTAACCTAGCTAATCAGTCTCCTATGGGGAACCATGTCAAACACCCTACTTAAGTCCATATAGATCACATCTACTGCTCTGCCCTCATCAATCCTCTTTGTTACTTCCTCAAAAAACTCAATCAAGTTTGTGAGACATGGTTTCCCACACACAAAGCCATGTTGACTATCTCTAATCAGTCCTTGCCTTTCCAAATACATGTGCATCTTGTCCCGTTAGATTCCCTCCAACAACTTGCCCAGCACCGACGTCAGGTTCACTGATCTATAGTTCCCTGGCTTGTCCTTACTATCCTTCTTAAACAGTGGCACCACGTTAGCCAATCTCCAGTCTTCCGGCACCTCACCTGTGACTATCAATTATACACATATATCAGCAAGAGGCCCAGCAATCACTTCTCTAGCTTCCCACAGAGTTCTAGGGTACACCTGATCAGGTCATGGGGAATTATTCACCTTTACCCATTTCAAGACATCCAGCACTTCCTGCTCTGTAATCTGGACGTTGTGCAAGATGTCACCATCTATTTCCCTACAGTCTATATCTTCCATATCCTTTTCCAAAGTAAATACTGATGCAAAATACTCATTTAGTATCTCCCCCATTTTCTGCAAATCAATTGCAGTGTTACTTGTAGTTAAACAGTGAATGCACTTCAAGATGACTTACTTGACTGCAAAACATTTTAGAATGTCCTGATTGGGCTGTAAAGCCTGTCTTTTTTACACAACATAGGGGGAACTGCAATCAGGATTCCTGCATGAGATGACACGTGATTTATATTGGGAAGTTAACAGGGAAGTTTCTTGCTTCCTTGCTTGAGTGCTAACTGTTGCCTTCGCAAATTACATATAGGGAAACTGGGCTAGGAAAAACAGGCCTGAATAAAGTTACCCAGATCTTCTTCCTGATTTTCACAAATTGGGGGCAAGTGTGCAGTCTGATCTGAGAGATGGCCTTTTCTGTTGATCTTTTTCTTTCTCAGGAGGTGTCTAGTATCCAGACATTGTAGTATAATGGAACATACAAATGAGGATGATGTGTACAGAGGAACCTCGATTATCCGAATATCAATTATCCAAATTTTGGATTACTTACATCAAAGAGGTAAGTGTATTCAATTTACCCATACTGAAGAACATGTGAAAATGCTGGCAAAAACATAGAAACACAAGCACCTCAAGTGTCAGTGACTGTATACTTTTTAGGTAAGGGTTAGTAATGCAGCCCTTTGCAAAAATAAGTGTTTAATAGTATTCCCATCACTTTACCGGGCTGTTCATGAAAAAAAAGGCCAAGAAAGTGAACCCATGTGCAAGGCGGTGCTTCTGTCTTTCTGTCACGACACTGAGTTCACAGAAACTAACAAATGCTCTTGTGATTGTTGAAGCTGTCCGGGACCTTGTTTAATAGCTTCCCTTGTTTTAGGTAAAATCGATTATCTGAGGAATCAATTATCCAAATGAAATAGTGCCTGCCCACCTCTTTTGGATAATTGAGGTTCCTCTGTATATTGATGACATCAGTAAAGAAACTAGAAGCGGACATCAGACGAGGAAGAATAACTTAGAGTAGGTCTTAGACACTGTACCAGAGAGCTGTAAATAAAATAATGTTGCAGCATTGAAGGAGTGTGCTGCGCTTTTCCAGCAACACATTTCCAGCTCTGATCTCCAGCATCTGCAGACCTCACTTTCTCCTCCTTAGACACTGTACCAGAGAGCTGTAAATAAAATAATGTTGCAGCATTGAAGGAGTGAAATAGCTTCACTCTGGTGTGATGGCACTTTGCTTTTAAGAGAAATTTGGTCTATCTGTTTCTGTTGCAGAAAGGCATTGCCTCCTTCACACAGGCAGTTGGTAAACAGCTTTAAGCTCCCTGAACGTTTTTTTTATTAGATAAGAGAAGCATGAGGGGGCGCAGTCAGTCTCACACAGTCCCAGAAAGGCTTTCAGTTTGAGTTTGAGTTTGAGTTTGTGTGAAGGCTTTTGCTGACTGCTGAGCTAAAAGCTTGAATTCCCTTTTGCTGAAGTGAGGTCTTAGAGAATGAGGCTTCCCCTTAAAGATCAAAAAAGGGGCAGCTTGTTTCTTTCTTCTGCTGCTGGAGTGAGAACAGCATATCACATTGAAACAGTTTGGCTAAATCGCCATGCCAGGGGTTTGTTTATGGGATGCTGCTGTATTGGAACAGTTGATGATTAGTAAATGAAATAATATATTATTTCACAAGTATTTCAATGGAGTTCCATTCTTCATTTGTTTCTATTTTAACTCTGTGGTAAGAATAAAGTTTTGCTTATCGCCTAGTAGTGGATCCAAGTTGGATCACAGTGCTTTTACCTAGAAACAGAATTAAAGTTTAGAATCTAGGCTATCTCCTTGATATGTTTTGAGAGTGGTGCATAACATCATGATAAGAAGTCAGCAGCCTCAGAGCATGTGTCAACACCTTCAGCCCAGAAATACTAAGGAGACGTTTCTAAGTAAGAAAGTAACAGTACTTGCTTTTAAGATTAGATTCCCTATAGTGTGGAAAACAGGCCCTTCAGCCCAAATAGTCCACACCAACCCTCCGAAGAGTAACGCACCCAGACTCATTCCCCTACCCTATATTTACCCCTGGCTAATGCACCTAACATGATGGGCAATTTAGCATGGTGAATTCACCAGACCTGCATATCTTTGGTTTGTGGGAGGAAACCGGAGCACCCGGAGGAAACCCACACAGACATGGAGAGAATGTGCAAACCCCACACAAACAGTCACCCGAGGCAGGAATCCAACCCGGGTCCATGGCGCTGTGAGGCAGCAGTGCTAACCACTGAGCCACTGTGTCGCCCTCTTTTTTTAAACAGAAAAGATGATCAATATTTGGAATCTCCCAGTACGAAACAAAACCTAAGTGAGCTAATTGTCACATTCATTTTGGTTACAATTTCATCCACTGTCGAGTTAAAGAGCAATAAAAGTTATCTCTGAGGTTAAACAGCAAGTACACAGCAAACATTGCACTGAAGATAGCAACCCACTTAAAGCCAGGGTCACCTCCTCTTCAAGAATCATCTCAATGAGATGCAATTTTCTCAATGAAAGCACAGATAAAAATCTAGTTCCAAGCCTGTAGATGTCAAGTGAAAGAACGGCATCTGCAGTGGTAGCTTTTATACCACACTGGATGAATGTAGATTTCTCCAGCTTCCTCATTTCCCCTCCCGCCCCTCCCCCCCCCCCAACCTTATCTCAGTCCCAATCCCCGGATTCAGCACCGCCCTCTTGACCTGCAATCTTCTTCCTGACCTCTCCGCCCCCACCCCTCTCCGGCCTATCACCCTCACCCTCACCTCCTTCCACCTATAGTATTCACAGTGCCCCTCCCCCAAATTACCCACCCCCACCTTTTATCTCAGCCCGCTTGGCACACCAGCCTCATTCCTGAAGAAGGGCTTATGCCCGAAACATCGATTTTCCTGCTCCTCGGATGCTGACTGACCTGCT
Source organism: Chiloscyllium plagiosum (assembly GCF_004010195.1). Lineage (NCBI taxonomy): Eukaryota > Metazoa > Chordata > Chondrichthyes > Orectolobiformes > Hemiscylliidae > Chiloscyllium > Chiloscyllium plagiosum. The sequence goes on along the minus strand of NC_057727.1, from coordinate 56,333,084 downwards.
GCGCTTTTCCAGCACCACACTTTTCAACTTTATTAGCCAGTAGCCCAAGGTTACATGTGAGGAAAGGTTATTTGAGCAAGGTATCATGTTTCTTTGGAAGAATTGACCCAAAATTAGTCCGTACCTTCGGGGACTAGCCGATGTAAACCTACTCCTGCTTTGATAAAGGGCAGTTACACCTGTAAGAAAAAAACTAAACTCAAATAGAATAGACAGAGTTACATCTTCATCCACACAGTCTCCCAATACTTTGACTCAATCAGTATTTTCTGGATGCATACTGCAGCTTAAGGGAAATAGAAGGCTTTCACCCCTGAAGCTATAAAGCAAATGAAGAATGTTCAGAATTAATTATGCATTCTCTCACCACTGAAAAGATGATTGTTCCCAGCAAGCAAGAGTTCTGTTAGAAGCAATTGTACCAGAACCTTTCTGCTGCACCTTTTTCCCAAGAGACCAATGAGATGGCGCAGCAATGGGTTTTAATTAAATATCCTGTGAACTTTAGTGTGCAGTATGAATGCAGTACTTCTCAGGAATTCTGTTTCAATACACTTTTAAAGGAAACCTAATGGATTAAAGGAACTGCCAAAATTCAATCATAATAATATATTTCCATTTTGTTTTTGTTAAAACAATGAACATTCAAGTATCTTCAACAAAAAAATAAGAGGATGAATTATTTTGGGAGATTGTAATGATCAATGTACCTGATATTAAACTATGTATTCAAAGGATTAATATTAAATTTGAATTAATTTTTAATTGTTCCTGGGATGTACAATACACTGTCAGGGCTGCATTTGATCTCCATGTCTGATTGCTGAGAAAGATGGTTTTGTGACTTCTCTTTGAAGTCATAATCTCATGGTAACGACAGTGATGATTGGCCAAATTAGGATGGTATGTGAAGGTGCTGATTTCTTTGTAACATTGCTGCTTTGGTACTTAGAAGGTCACATGGAAGGAAGGGCACTCAGAGTCATCTTGGTATGAAGGTGGGTCTCTCACAGTCTTCACCAGCCAAGTCTTCACTGACGGAATGGTCACCAAGTGTCCCTTCTTACCCTCCCTCTTTTCAACCCTTCTGGAATGTTCTCTGACCTCAGCCAGTGGGGTCACGGGGCAGGGGTTACAACATTCAGAGGTTAGTCCAGGTCACCCTTGGTGAATCCAACTCCTTTCTCAGGTATTATTACTCCATGGTGCAAAGTGGCTGAAACAAAGGAATATATGAACATATTGTCGCTCCCATTGTTCTGGCTGAGTATCTCTTAAAGAATTTTCCATTGTTCAATATGTAAGACAGATCAGGGATGATCCTTGTTTGCTTTTGACCTGTGGTAACCTTGGCCTCTTTGCATTCCATCAGGCCTTGCTGCAGAGGCTTCTTAGCCAACTTTTAAGTTGGACATGGGGTTGCCTAGAGCATTGGTCGCTTGGCCACACTATATGTTGCGATTGCAGTCAATATTACAAAGGCTGAGTTTCCAAGAGATTAGGTGCAGCATGGTGGCTCACGGGGCAGCATGGTGGCTCAGTGGTTAGCACTGCTGCCTCACAGAACTAGGGACCCGGGTTTGATTCCATCCTCGGGCAACTGCCTATGTGGAGTTTGCACATTCTCCCCGTGCCTGCATGGGTTTCCTCCCACAATCCAAAGATGTGCAGGTTAGGTGAATTGACCATGCTAAATTGCCCATAGTGTTCAGGGATATGTAGGGTAGGTGCATTAGTCAGGGGTAAAAGTACAGTATTAGGAGAATGTGTCTGGGTAGGATACCCTTCAGAAGGTTGGTGTGGACTTGTTGGGCCAAATGGCCTAATTCCATAATGCAAGGTTTCTATGATTCTTGTATAATTAAAGCTGCTGTAATTGATTATTCATTTACTATCAGCTTGACTTTAATTTTAAGGAAAGACAAATAATCATTAATGTCTTATTTCTAATATTTCTTGCTCTCATGCCAGATCTTCCTCAATGTTAGTTTTAAACTACCAACATTTATTCTATTGGTTTGAATGACTTATCGTTTCAATCAGTCTGCTTCACACTAATTTTCTATGTATGTAGTTTGGGATTAATAGCAAATGTTATAGTGTGACTGCTTTTATTTTTGCTTTAAGCCAGTGATGCTATCGATTTGGAGTAACCCAGAATGTGAGTGTTGTACATGTACTACCTTTGAGAATACTTCTTTATTTCTTATCAGCAAGTAAGGTTCTTCAACTCCTAATGCTCTATAACACTCCCCTATTTGCATCTGTCGACAGTAGGTCTGGGTTTGGTTAGTTTAGTTGGCTGGATGGCTGGCTTGTGATGCAGAGTGATGCCAACAGTGTGGGTTCAATTCCTGCACAAACTGAGGTTACCGTGAAGGAATCTCCTTCTCAACATCTCCCCTTGCTTGAGGTACAGTGACCCTTTGGTTAAACCACCACCAGTTGTCTCTCTGTAATGAGTGTGGCCCTCAGGTCAGGTAAGATATTGGTGATGCTAAGCTACATAATACGTTATCTAATACAGCTGTCAGTTGTAGTGTGTAAGACTTCTCTCTTCACCTGACAGTTCTAGACTGTTCACAGACTGATAAACGGGTCATTTTATCAATGGTGTCACCAGGATTTACATGAATGTCTTTTTAACAGAGCGGTAAGGGAAGCAGTCTCCCTATGGTGTTTCTGAATGGCTTTAACAGCAAGCAGTTGTATTCAAAGTTGAAATGAGCACCGCTGGACCCACTGTCAGAACAAACCAAAGGGAGGTTATGAGTCAAAAACAGAAATTGCTGGCAAAACTCAGCTGTGTCTGGCAGCATCCATTGAGAGAAAACAGAGTAGTTTCGAATCTAATGACTCCTCGGCAAAACTGATAGCACTGCTGGGAGAAGTGGCATTTATATGAAGACAAGGTTGGTGAGATGGCGGGGGAAAGGAAGTGGATACATGGAGATGGAGCCTACAGAGAGAGAGACATATGAAAGGGGTAGACAGATGAGTGGATTAGGGATAGTAAGGCAAGACAGAAAGGGAAGCTGAATAAGTCATAACAAGAGCTGAGAGTGAGTGAGAATGGGTTGGCTGTGCTGAAAGCCACATATGTCATGGTAGCACCAGGGTTTTGGGGGGTGTGGATAAAAAACATGGAAGGACACAACCAAGCTCTAAACTTATTGAACTCAATATTGTGTCCTAGAGGCTGCAGGCTTCCCAAGTGGAAAATGAGACATTATTCTTCGAGCTTGCGCTGAGTATCACTGGGACCCTGCAGCAGACCTGAGACAGAAATGTTGGTGTGCGAACACTGTGGTGTGTTGAAGTGGAAGCTCGGGGTTACTTTCACAGACACAACATTGGTGTTCTGCGAAGTACTCATCCAGTCTGCATTATGTCTTCTCGGGGTAGAGGAGACCAAACTGTCAGCAGCGAATACAGTAGACTGGGTTGAGTGAAATGCAGGTGAATCCCTTCCTCATCTGAAAGGTGTGTCTGGAGCCTTAGGTAGTGAGGAGGGGGGAAGTAAATGAGCAAGTGAAGGTGCCGTGGGGCTGTGGGGTGGTATTGGGACTGATGGAGGAGTGGATCAGAGTGTTCCGGAGACAACGCTCCCTGCGGAATGCTGACAAAGGAAGGGAGGGGAATATATGTCTGGTCATGGCAGCCTGCTAGAGATAACAGGAATGGCGGCTTATAATCCTTCAGATGCAGAGGCTGCTGGGTGAGGACAAGGAGGACCCTATTGCAGTTGTGGGAGGGAAGAGAAGGGGTGAGGGGAGAAGGAAAGATAATATTTTATCTCTAACACACCTAACCTCTGACCAAACCAGTTGAACAATGGAAAGCTGTTTCCATTTCTCAGCACTAACATTTCTCAACCTGATAAGCAGAAATCCACAGAAAAAGGTAAGAAGTAACTGGAAAGCGATGTATTATTGCTGCAGCCTAGTGTTTTATGGATACCATTTGTCAGGAATCAGTCAGTGTAAATCATATCTCAATATCTCATTTTACTGATGTTCTTACATCAAACTTACTCTGCAAGGCTGCCTACAGATAACTTTCCCTGCTCGAAATTATATTGTAGTGATTTCACATCTGACAGCTTTAACCATCGAATCATCCACGGATTGAACTGTAATGTTTCATGTCAATGTTTGTTTCCTACTTCTGATTTAATTTTGAATGATAGTCAAACCTACCTATGTAGAATGAGTGTTTTAATGGCTATCAAGGAAGCATACTGATTGAAAAGTAGAAAGCAGCAGATGCTGGAAATCTGAAATAAAAGCAGAAAGTATTGGAAGTAGTCAGCCGGTCAGAAAGCATCTGAACAGATCCAACTGGATGGAAGGTCATCAACCTCTGTATAGGTCTCTTTCCATAGATGCTGCCTGAAATGCTGGGTAGTTCGAACGTTTTCTCTTTTTGTGTAGTCCAGCACACTCTCAGTGCAAAAGGATCTGAGGAAAAAACACCTATTTAGAGACAAATCCCAATAAGAACTAAAACCAAATGCATGACCAAATTCCTTGCAAATGAACCATACGCAAAACAGCTGGAAATGTTAAGCAGCTTAAAGGCCTTATCAGTGATGAGGCAAAAGCAGAGGTCGATGAAAATACCTTTGAGTTTGATGTTCTGAACTTATCTTTCTAGCCGTCTGACAGGTAAAACATCAGTCAATTATGGAACTGAGTATTGACGTGCAGAATTGCTGGGGGATTTAGAGGAATTGTCACAGAAAAACTGGTCCTTTCCCGTAACAATAACGATAGACATTGAAATGAATTTCACTATCACTTTACAATGACAATATGAGAATCAATCAGTCTGTTAGATATCCTTGTAGCAAATCAAATATTGCCTACAACGGTCAATGAAATCAATACTTACCTCACCTTGTCTTTTAACCTCTTCAATCTGTGTTCTGCTTTGGCCTTCAAGTTAGTTTTCAATTTTTTTCAGAATAAAAGATGACTTAATTGTTCTTCTGCTACTGATTACTAGCGGTGAAATATACTAGAGTTTCACATCACTGTGTTCGCCAAACAATGAATGATGCTGGTGCATCCAGTAACTGCTTCTTCACAGTAAGACTACGTTTTACAAAATAGAGTTACAAAATGCAAACTAAATGATTCAAAGACAATTTAACTCATTTTAAGGCAGGAATACACAGCAATTCTAAAAGCACCCTTGCTGACAACAATTTGTATTTGTATACTGCCGTTAATGCATTAAAATGTGAATGTGTTTCATGGGAACATTACAAAAAATCAGATTTGACACTAAGTGACATAATGAGATAAAGGATTTGAAACCCTACAGTGTGGAAGCAGGCCCTTTAGCCCATCAAGTCCACAGTGACCCTCTGAAGAACATTCCACCCAGAGGAAACCAGGCACCCAAAGGATACCCACACAGATACAGGGAGAATGTCCAAACTTCACACAGACATTCATCCAAGGCTGGAATCGAGCCTAGGTCCCCTAGGCAGCAGAACTAACCATTGAGCCATCATGCCACCCCCCCCCCCCCCCCACCCCCAACCCCCCAAGGTATTGTGCCAACAGTTAAGAGTGATTTTCTAAGCAGCGATTGAAAGGAAAACAGAGAAGCAGAAAGGTAGGAAACTTTAGAATTGAAATTCTAGTGCTTAGGGCCTAAGTAACTGAGAATATTACTGCCAGTGAATATATCAAGGCATCTCAGGGCAGCATTATACAATAAATTTGGTCTCCACGTGACATTGGCTTTTGAAGAGCACCTTAAAGAAAGAGAAAGGTAGAGATAAGGAGACATTTAAGGAGGTTATGGCCTGAGCATCTGAAAACATGGCCATTCATAATGAAGTGATGACAATCAGAATGGGCAAGAGGCCAGAATGGTAACAGGAGAGAGACCTTGGAAGGTTGTAAGTGAAAGAATTCCACAAAGGCCAGGATCCCATCATCCAGTCAACCTTTATTTACACGTGGAGAGTCCTACATGGTCAGCCAGGTAGACCTCATAGAATATGAGGCGGCCCAGTGGCACAGTGGTTAGCACTACTGCCTCACAGCGCCAGAGACCCGGGTTCAATTCCCGCCTCGGGTAACTGTCTGTGTGGAGTTTGCACATTCTCCCTGTGTCTGCGTGAGTTTCCTCCAGGTGCTCCAGTTTCCTCCCACAGTCCAAAGATGTGCAGGTGAGGTGAATTGGCCATGCTAAATTGCCTGTAGTGTTAGGTGAAGGGGTAAATGTAAGGAAATGGGTCTGGGTGGGTTGCTCTTTGGAGGGTTGGTGTGGACTTGTTGGGCCGAAGGGCCTGTTTCCACATTGTAAGTAATCTAATCTAATCTAAGAATATGAGTTCCCTGATTGGGGCTGTTAACCTGGTCCAATCAGGGACCCCTGGCTGACAGATATAAACAGGAGTTTATAGGGCCGACTGCCTGCCCCTCTTCCGCGGTTACGTTAGAGCCCGGGTGTCCTTGGAGAAGGAGCACGCAGTGTCCACCAACACCCTGGAGTTGTTCAGGGAGAGGTGGGTGCCGCAGGGAGTGGAGTGCATTATTTCCCCCTCCAACTCTATTTTGATTTAGTCCCTACCCTCTCCCTCACTGTTTTGATCACACAGCACTGTCCTTTGATGTGAAGGGCAGTGCTTGTCACTGGCCACTCGGGTGTTTTCCTATCTTCCGGGTGGTGGAAATTGAATAAAGATTCGTGCACCTTGTGTCTCTCACTGTGTCTCACACCTGCACACACACACCATGGTGCTGGGGAAAAAAATAAGCACTACCACAGTTAGGCGGTAGTGTGAAAAAAAAGGAAAATAAAAAAATAAAAAGTACGAGTATCATCGGTTCTGTTCACTCTGAGAGCTGGCTCTGAGGGAGCTGAATCAGTGCTAATGACTCGCCGCGTGTAAATAAAGGGTGACTTAGTGACAGGATACTGGCCTCTGTAGGGTTACTTCAGCATTGCTCATTACTTTTGAGTTAGTGATGGGATCAGATTTGCACTGCAAGAGCTGTTTTTTCAATGGAGCACTCACAATTTTGCTTCTAATTTTACCTACCACTACCTAATCTAATTGGACAGCAATTAAGTGAGGTGACAATTCACTCCCCCGCACCAGATTGTGCCATTCAGATTTGGACTGGACATAATCCAGATGCCTGAGTATTTTATAAATGTGGAAGATTCTGGCTGAAGAGTGAGTGGGTTTTTCAGACTGGTGATTACTGCATTCAATGGATCAGCACTGAACACACCTTTATTCTTGGTCAGCATAGATGATTAAAAGGTGCACAATCATAACAATTCATCCTGAATGATGATAAAGAATATGATTGTGCATTCAAAGGGAAAATATAAACATAAAGCCCAGAAGGTTCTATGCAGGCCGAGATGGTGGGATAGTGGGAAAGGTTCATAACTGATACATGGTTATGGGGAAATAGTGGGACAGAGGAATTGATATAAGTCTATGGTTGAGTGTGGGACAATCTAATTAAGATAAAACGGGATTGTGGAGGAGATTTAAACAGTGGGATTCTTACAGAGCTATGGGGGAGAGTGTTACAATGGGATTGATATCGGGCTATGGGGACAGGTGTGACTGTGGGTTTGATATAGGCACAAGGTTATGGGGGAGAATGTAACAGTGGGATTGACACAGGGGCTATTTGGGAAAGTGTGACAGTGTGACTAACACAGGGTTATATGGAAGAGTATTGCTTTGGGATTGACACAATGATACAGGGGAGAGTGTGACAGTGAGATTGACACAGGGCTGTGGGGGAGAATGAAACGGTGAGACTAATTTTAGATTGCTCAAGGAAAGAATCGCACAGATATTTCACTAAATGCTCGTGTGACGTGCTATATACATCAATCATCTATGTTTAGTTGACATTTTCTTGCACAATATGCAGAACATATTTCCTAAAATTCCACCTGTATTATAGAATACTGTAGAAAAAAACGCAAAAAAAATTTAAAAAAAACAGGAGTTTCTAGGGCCGACTGCCTGCCCCTCTTCCGCGGTTACGTTAGAGCCTGGGTGTCCTTGGAGAAGGAGCACGCGGTGTCCACCAACACCCTGGAGTTGTTCAGGGAGAGGTGGGCGCCGCAGGGAGTGGAGTGCATTATTTCCCCCTCCAACTCTATTTTGATTTAATCCCTGCCCTCCCCTTCACTGTTTGATCACACAGCATTGCCTTTGTGAAGGGCACTGCTTGTCACTGGCCACTCGGGTGTTTCCTTTCTTCCTGGTGGTGGAAACTGAATAAAGATTCATACACCTAGTGTCTCTCACTGTGTCTCACACAACATGGGCGCTGGGGAAAAAATAACACTACCGCAGTTAGGCGGTAGTGTGAGAGTAAGAAAAAAAAAGAGAAAAGAGAAAAAAAATTTAAAAAAATAAAGAGGAGTTTCAGAAGTTCTGTTCATTCTGAGAGCCGGTTCTGAAGGAGCTGGATCAGTGTCAAGGACTCTCCACCATTAAATAAAGGGTGACTTAGTGACAGGATACTGTCCTCTGTGGAGGTATTCCAAAGGTTCAAGGATGGAAGTAGTAGAGGTAGCTGAATGGATGATCTTCATCAGAAAGAAACCTGTGTTCTCCTCTTTTTTTGTTGGAGGTGGAGGAGATCGGAGAGAGGGAGAGAGAGAGAGAGGTTTAAGAGAATGTAGTCAAGGAGTACCTGCACCATCCTGAAATAGTGAGCAGTATTGAGAGATGGGAGATGAAACCAACAGTGTTTACATAATCTAGCCAGATCCAGTAATGAGGAATATACCAGTTGTCAGCTCCGTGGAACTAAGGGGGCAGAATAGAAAGCCTTGGACATACAACCAGGGGGGAGTGACATAGTTTTAATGGGGACAAGGGCAATGAAAAATGGAGATGTTATTCAGCAGAGGTGTTGTAAATGATAGATCAAAAGTTGAGATTTTTCAGATTGTCCGAATGATTTAGTCATGTTCATTGGTATGGCATACTCTGGTCATTTGGTTTTGTTGCTAAACTATCTCCAGGCTCAATAAATCACCTTTGATTCAAAACCAAAGGCTATTGATAAGTGATCCAGTGTGACATAGTTGATCAGTACAGCAGTCTACCCCAACCAACAACTGTCTACCCCAACCAACAACTGACCGGATCACTATTCATTCCATTCAGTAGTGGAGTTCATCTGTACTCAGCTCCTTTCCCTCATGAGATGGCTGAATGATGAGCATTATTGTTGCTTATCCAACATCCTGTACTGCAAATACAGAAAGCCAGATATTAAACGTCATCTTGTTAAATCTTGGGAAGACAGAAGCTGTTGTTTTCACACCTTGTTCCAAACTTGCATCCCTGGCAAGCCAATGGCCTCCTCTCCCTGGTAACGGCCTGTGATGAGGCCTGTCTGTTTGTAACCTTGGTATCACACCTGATTCTGGAGCTGAGTTTCTGACCTCATCTTCACAGGGCACCCTATTTCCATCAAAGCTCCACAACACTGTTTGATGTCACTGATCTCAGGTCATCAGCTGCTGAAACTTAACTCCCAGTTTTCTAACTCTAATATTTCATTGATCAGAGCATTGTGTATAGGAGTTGGGAGGTCATGTTGTGGCTATACAGGACATTGGTTCGGCCACTTTTGGAATAATGTGTGCAATTCTGGTCTCCTTCCTACAGTAACGACATTGTGAGACTTAAAAGGGTTCAGAAACGTTTTACAAGGGTGTTACCAGGGTTGGAGGGTTTGAGCAATAGGGAGAAGCTGAATAGGCTGGGGCTGTTTTCCCTGTAGCGTTGGAGGCTGAGGCATGATCTTAGAGGCTTATAAAATTATGAGGGGTATGGACAAAGTAAATAGACAAGGTCTTTTCCTTGGAGCAGGGGAGTCAAGAACTATAGGGCACAGGTTTAGGGTGAGAGGAAAAAGATTGAAAAGGGACCTAAGGGGCAACCTTTGTATGCAGAGTGTGGTGCATGTATGGAATGAGCTGCTAGAGGAAGTGGTGGAGGCTGTTACAATGACAATGTTTAAAAGGCATCCGGATAGGTATATGAATAGGAAGGGTTTAGAGGGATATGGACCAGGTACTGGCAAATAGGACCAGATTAGTTTAGGATATCTGGTCGGCATGGACAAGTTACACTGAAGGATCTTTTCCGTGCTGTACATCGTTATGACTCTATGAGATAATTTGTTTTCCTCCCTCAAACGGTCATTAGTCTATGAAATCATCTTCCCTAGAGAATAGTGAAGACAGGGTAATTGAATAACTTTGAGGCTGAATTAGTAGATTCTTGACTGTCAAGTAACTCAAAGAGTTTAAGAGATGGCAAGACAATGAAGTTGAGGTTCACTTTTGATTTTACTGAATGATAGAGCAAGCTCAAGGGGTGAAATGACTACTATATATGTAGGTAAAAACATGACCTTTTGTCTCATGCTGAAAAGATTGTTTACATTTTAGTTAATAAAATGATTGAAAACTAATATCATTTATAACCAATACATTCCACTGTTATCTAATGAGAGCTTAGCACTAGGCACAGGTTTGAGAGGTACAAGTGACTTGATCTCATAGTTGCACCATCCAGGACGGTGCTTAATCAAAGTTCCAGTTTACACAATATCCACCTCATTCACCAACAGAAAACCCGTGACTGCAGTGTGAAAATCTGAAGTATTGTTACTTAGATTGAAACACATGGACTGGATGTAGGTTATAAACAGAGCTCTTTATTTCCACAGTGCACCAAACCTTTCTGAACATTAATGGAAAAGCTTAGCAATCTCTTTGCAATCGACATTCACAGCCCATTCTCCAGATCCCTAAGATACTGTTGAGGACTTGACTCCTGATCTCTATAATCAGCCAGCTACCTGCTGGAGCTCCTACTGATAATTTCCCATAATCAATTGAACAACACCACCTTGTCTCCTGTACTCAAATGAATCATCCTCTCATCATGGCCTCTCAGGCTCAGGACTACAGTCCAGACAATCCATCCAGGACTCCTACAGCAGCATGTCCTTTTCTGCCTCCCAGGTATAAAACCATAGAATCTCTGTAGTATGGAAAGAGGCCATTTGGCCCATTGAGTCTGCATTGACCGTCTGAAGAGCATCCCACCCAGGCCCATAGTCCCATATTTCCTATGACTAATCCACCTACCTTGGACATCCTTAGACACAACAGGGCAATTTAGCATGGCCACTCCACCTAATCTGCACATCTTTGGACTGGGGGAGGAAACCGGAGCACCCAGTGGAGACCCACGCAGACACGGAGAGAATTTGCATGCTCCACACAGACAGTCAGTCACCCAAGCCTAGGATCACAGCTGGGTGTCTGACATTGTGAGGCTGCAGTGCTAGCTGCTGAGGCATTGTACTGCTCAATATCAAATGTTGACCCAATATCAGACACTTTGGGCTACTCTTTTCATTGCCTTGGCTTCTCAATGCAGTGATATTCCAGTCATCATCATCTGCTGTTGCTCGTTGTTTCTGCCTTCACTCTTTCTCTCACTCTGAGGCACCAGTTGTTCCCTGAAAACTAACCTCTTTGATTGGGATCAAGGGTAAGTGAATTTCTTCCAGCAGACCCTGGTGGATACAGTCTCCCAAATTTCCTCCTCCTTCCTCAATGATTAGTTTGCTCTCTGTGTCCCTTTGCTCCTTTTCTCTGTCAAAGTTGCAGTGCAAAGAAAATGGTAGCTAACAGCACCCATGACTGAGAGTAGGTCATCTGACCAGACCCATTGGAATCAAAGTTAAGGTTTTGACAGCATGCAACACCACACCAACCTCACGCAGCTCTTCAAACTACCGGACACTTCTTCCAACTCAAATATGGATGAATCAGTAATTAGCCTGACAGTGATTTTTGCTTCTGTTTTTTAGAACTGGTTGGGATGATGGAGGGATCATTCCTACAGCAGGATGATTTGGAGATGCCGGTGTTGGACTGGGGTGTACAAAGTTAAAAATCACACAACACCAGGTTATAGTCCCACAGGTTTAATTGGAAGCACATTGTTATCTAATGAGAGCTTAGCACTAGACACAGGTTTGAGAGGTACAAGTGACTTGATCTCATAGTTGCACCATTCAGGACGGTGCTTAATCAAAGTTCCAGTTTACACAATATCCACCTCATTCACCAACAGAAAACCCGTGACTGCAGTGTGAAAATCTGAAGTATTGTTATTTAGATTGAAACACATGGACTGGAAAGCTAGTGTGCTTCCAATTAAACCTGTTGGACTATAATGTAGTGTTGTGTGATTTTTAACTTTGTACAGCAGGATGCATATTGATCTGTTCAGATTTAATAGGATTGGGATTGAGAAGCTGCATGCTGATTGGTACTGTGATGATCTATTCTGCATATTATCGAGCTCAGTTGTCATGTGTCTGAGATTCTGGTGGCAGGTTGGAACTAGTGCAGCTCAATGGAGGGAGCTTTGCTGCCTTTATGAACAGGTATATATTATGAATAAACATTGCTTTAAGAAATCCTGCAGTCTGGCCTGAGTTTGAATGAAAGAGAAGCCATAATAATAAAGCTCTCCCCAACAATGATGTACGGTACAAAACATGTCAAAATCCAACAGAGGCTATTTTGGGGTTAAAGCAACACCACAACACTAACACTACATTTTCGATGAATCTCGACTTTGCTGTCACTGTATCCAAATTGAGTATTTTATAACAGCTTCATGGAAATGTACAAGCACTCATGACTAGTTTTCAATCTTTACTGGTAGATTGCAAGTATGTGTATGATCTATTCCACTGATTAAATAGCAAGGCAAACCATTTGTAAGCCACTGGTCTTCTATAATATCCTCATGGTTCATTTCACTCTTCTTTGGGATCCACGTTATAAGTAACTATAAGTGACATCCCCATTTGTACCGAAGCTCATTCTAAGTAGATGATCATCTTCTGAGCAGACTTAGATCCAACTAACAAGACTCAAAAGCAGCAATCCATGCACAGCACAAAGGTAATTATCCAGATGTGCAGGGGCCTCTTCCAAATATATTCAAGTGTCGCTGACTCCTTTAATCTATTGTAATACAACATTTAGGGCACTTATCCTCCTCCTCCAGTCCCTGCGAGCAGCAGTGTGATGGAACACAGACAATAGATCAGGCTGCACGCTGTGTAGTTCTAGTGCGTGAGCTGTCTAAAATTTCACAGGCCAGCAACTCTGAGCCTGTGCACCATTCATCTGCAGAAGAGAGTTGACTGGAAATTTTCAGTTGTGCAACCTTTAGGTGATAGATCACAATGGAAACTTTTAGTTCAAGTTGTCAGAAACTTTAAAGGTCATTAAATCTGTGATCTCCCTCATCCTTGCTCCTGGCTTTTAAAAAAAGCAAACAAAAACCACAAAGGAAGGCCACTTAAATTCTCTCTGGGGTTCTGTCGGTAGGCCCACATCATGTGATGTGATGCTGAGCTGTACAAAGATCACAATGCAATCCCTAGTCTGAGTGAAGTTAATGGATCAGAGTGCGTGACAGCAAATTTACACAAAGACAGGTTACAGCAAAACCAGTGAGAGAAACCAGGCAGTCTATTTTAGTGAGGTGAGTTGTGGGATTAATGTTGATCAGAATGCCAAGCAAAATTCCCAGTTGTCCTTTGACGAATGTCGTGGGGTCTTCATATCCCTCCAACTCAGCGGACCTGTGGATGAATTTCTCAGCTGAAACATGCACAGAATTTTAAGCTTGTGCTCACCCCTCTCAAGAATGAAGAATGAAAGGATATCTCATAGAAATATGTAAAATCCTAATGGGACTGGACAGGCTAGACATGGGAAGAATGTACCTGATGTTGGGGAAGCCCAGAATGAGGAGTCATAGTGTAAGAATAAGGGATAAGCCATTCAGGACTGAGATAAGGAAGAGTTTCTTTACTCTGAGTTGTGAAACTGTGGAATTGTCTACTACAGAAAGCTGTTGGGGCCTGAATAGATATATTCAAGAGAGAGGTAGATGTGGCCCTTGTAGCTTAAGGGATCAAAGGCTATCAATAGATAATGAGAGTGCATGATCAGCCATGATCTTATTGAATAGTGGTGTAAGCTTGAAGGATCGAAAGGCTTACTCGTGCACCTATTTTCTCATTTCTATAAGAGTTCAATATATCTTCTAAATTGTAGATCATCAACAAGTCACAACAAAAACCTCATCACTTTCACTCTGAGGTAGTGGCAGGTTTGAAGATGGGCAGGCTGACAAATTCACTCTGTTGACTGGGAACAGATCAATCGTCTTGAGGGCTGGTGATGAGTGGAGGGTGGGGGAACCTGCTAGAGGGAGCTAGCAGATGGTATAGTGGTTGAGCCCCTGAGATTGGGAAGAGCGTTGAAGCAAAGGTGCGTTTTCCAAAGTAACCCAAAATGGATGCACTGTGCAGCGAGAGCATTAGCTGCAGCCACACACCCTCCTGCAAAGGTGCTCCTCTCCACAATGATAGCTGAAACCAAGGCATATTTTGAAGCATCTACAAGTTTGAGAAGCTGCCTCCCTACTGAGGTGCCCTCACAGATACCACACAATGGCAGCCGCCCCTCCCCCATCTCTCCCAGCATTCCCAGCTGCAGAGCTAACCCACTGTCCTTACTTGGATGGGGCTCCTCGAGGCACACTTTTGATTGGTTTCCTCCTTGAAAATCTCTAGCCACAGCTATCTCCAGTTTCCTGAGCTAGAATTCAGCTCAGTGTTGGGATGGGACCCTGGAACTAATATTCTAAAGGTAAATTTGCAGCTATGAATGACATCAAATAAATTGATATTTAACAGGAGGTTATGACAGAGATCAACTGCAAGATTAATGTCCCATATAAAAGTTCATTATTTGTCTTGCATGAATTTTGTATAATAGGGGAATGTCACTTTTCAAATATATGAACATCAGCCAATGATTTGCAGTGAAAATTCATCTGCTCTTTATGATGGTGTGATATAAAAATGGCTCCAGCATATTGGAAGGAAAAGAACTCTTAAAAGATTGATTGAATACCAACTCTTAGCAAATCTCTTATACTCAATCATCCTTCATGTAAGGGATGGTTCCAATCATGGAGAGTGCTCCTCCTGATTCCCATTGACTTCGGTTTCATTATGGCTCCTTAATGGCACAATCAGTCAAGTGCTTTTTGATGTCAAGGACATTTCCTCTTACCACACCTCTTGAGATCAGCTCTTCTTTCTGTGTTTAGGTGAAGGATGTAATGAGACCAGGAGCTAAGTATGCTTGAAGGAACTCAAATGAGCAACAGTAAGCAGTTCATTTCTGTGTAGTGCTGTCAATGGCAGCTTTCAAATGACTGTTTGATTTGTACCTTCTTTCAACTCTAGGGCAAATGGCAATCTCAGTCAGAGCTGCCCTTTAATTCAAGCTAGCTGCAATCCATCTCCTGCCTCCTTTCTGCATTCACTGCCACTAATTGAGTGACTTTTGTGACTCTTGGGCTGCTTTATACAATTGAAGCATATGATGATGCTGATGTAATGTTGGGATAGGGCTTGTGACGTTAGCGTGCTGACCCCACAATGGAAATCCTACCTATACAGTGCAATAATAACATGCTATTGGATTCAACTTCATGTTTAACAACACAGGCAAGGATCGCTTTGTGAAATGTCCGCATGTACCAGTTTAACAGACGCTGTTTATTTCGCCCTAATGTGGAGGTGCCGGTGTTGGACTGGGGTGGACAAAGTCAGAATTCACACAACACCAGGTTATAGCCCAACAGGTTTATTTGAAATCACAAGCTTTCAGAGTGCTGCTTCTTCATCAAGTGACTTCACAGAAAACAGAGGGGAGTTGTGAAGGGCAGCTTTTCTAACTGGAAGTCTGTGACCAGTGATGTTTTGCAAGACTCAGTGCTGGGATCTCTGTTGTTACCAATAGATACAAATATAGATTTGGATGAAAATGTGGATGGTTTGATTAATAAGTTTGCAGACAGCATGAAAATTGGTGGTTTTATGGATAGTGAGGAAGGATATCAAAGGATACGTCAGGATATTGATCAGTTGGAAAGTCAATGGAGAAATGGCAGATAAAGTTTAATCTAGACAAGTGTGAGGTGATGCATTTTGGGAGGTCAAAAGCAAGGGGAAAGTACACAGTAAATGACGTGTCCCTAGGAACATTGATATACAGTGGGATCTTGGGATGCAAGTCCGTAGCTCCCTTAAAGTGGCAAGGTGGTAATGAAAGCATGCGGTGTGCTTGCCTTCATCAGTTGGCAAGTCATTTTGCAGCTGTAGAGGACTTTAGGTACAAAATTGAAAATCACACAACACCAGGATATAGTCCAACAAGTTTATTTGGAAGCACTAGCTTTCGGAGTGCTGCTCCTTCATCGGGTAGTTGTGACATCAGAGGATTAGTTTAAAATGGCAACATGGCCAGTGTAGACAGTTGAGTTGAAGGGCCAGTTGCTGAGCTGTTCTGTTCTATGTACAAGATTTTGATCAAATATGCTGCATACGTTTATTATACAAATGTCTTGTGGAACACTGCCTATTCCTTCCCAGGTCATCAGAGATCCAAATTTTGTGCTAACCCTAAAACTGTATGTTCAGTTTCTACTTGATTGAACACGTGAATGGAATGCACTTATTTAAAGCCTCCATGCAACTTTGAAGAGTGGTACAGTTTGAATGTAGGTTTGCTCGCTGAGCTGGAAGGTTCATTTCCAGAAATTTTATCACCCTACTAGGTAACATCTTCAGCAAGCCTCTGGGCGAAGCACTGTTGATAATTCCTGTTTTCTATTTATATGTTTGGGTTTCTTTGGGTTGGTGATATCATTTCCTGTGGTGAATGCATTTCCTGTGGTGATGTCATTTTCTGTTCTTTTTCTCAGGGGGTGACAAAACGTCTGGAAATGAACCTTCCAGCTCAGCGAGCAAACGTACATCCAGAACCTCAACCTGAGCTACAAATCTTCTCAAAGCTCGCCAAGTGGTACAGATTTTTACAGCATTTTTATTGCTTAAAGTAATTCCTCAATGGTTGTCCTGAAACAAACATTCTCAAACAACATAGAGTTGACTTTTGTTTTGCTAAAATATGAAGGTGCAAAGTCTTATTTTCTCACTAGCTAGGAATGTTTTGTGAGCCAGTTCATGGCTGGGTACAAAATCAATAAATCCAGTGTTACCATCATTCCTGATTTCCTCGTTGATCTTGTGATTTACAAAAACTTTAAAGTTCCTGCTGACATGCAGGCAAAATTTGCATTTGTTTCTGCAAATTGTCAAGTTTGCTTGGCAAACCTTTTGAAAAACTTTGAAAATCACAAGATAGTCAAACCTACTGAGGCTTGAATGACCCAAAGAATTGACTGTGTGATCTCGTATACTGTCAGGATATACGTTCTCAGATATTCATTTTTTCTACTTGGCTTCCCATACCCAACAGCCCTATTCTGCCAACATTTCTCTTTTTTTTTCTGCTTTGTTTCTCAATGGATTACTGACATCTCATTAGATCACAAGAGCCTTCATCACTTTCTTATCATGAACTGACAGATTTTCAATGGATTTTTTTTAACTGAAACTTTATAAAGAGACATGAATTCAGGACACTTCAGGATTGTTTTATCTGAGTGCTTCATCATTCTATCAATGTTGGGCATTTTTGTTACATAGTATATAGTAGAATTAAGACACATTGGCCTAGGTGTGGACGTTTTGACCCAGACATGCCTATCACACTCTGGATATCATCCTCCGCTGTCAAAATAGAGCAACCTTCATACATTTAGAGTATGATATTTCATTTTGTAATCTGAAAATTAAAAGCAAATCACTAAAATGTTATTGTTTTAGGAAATTTATAACTGGTACAAATCACTTGCATTCTCAAAGGATGTAGGTCAGGATGTTCATAAAGGGATGTTGTTCAGCAACATACATGGCTCTATTCCCCAGACTCCCCATAAGGAATGCAAGTGTACTTAAAATGTCTGGAAAAGAAATGGTATTTTGAGCACATGCAATGTTGGGTAGAAATTTTGAAGGCCATTGTTTGAGAAGTCAAAGTGCTTGTTATCAATGTTTCAATGTCTAAATTTAAGTCTCTCAATGGTTTTAGTGGCTTTATGCTGAGACATACAAAGCAAAAAGGATGCAGGCTTGATTCTTCATCTACACTGATCTTAGTGGGGTTGTTGCGTGGTCACTGAGAGGTCTGGGACCCACAAGATATGGAGGGCATTTGTAATTGGAGTAGTGAAGGCATACTCGTCAAACAGCAATGACCATCTCAGAAATGCAACATTTCAATGGGTATCTAAGAGATTTTTAGTGGCCCTATGATCTTGAGGCCTTGTGGGGTTGTGACTTGGAGCTTTGAGTGTCTGAGTTTTTCAGCTGAGAGACCAACTTAGGGCAGCATCATGCGAAAAGCGAATTAAGCAGGCAGAATGCATATTGCACTCTGTAGAGTTTATTGGCCTCCAGCGAAACAAAGAGTGGAGAGGATTTTAGCTACATTCCGGCCATTGATTCTCTGCCATGAACAATAGTCCCAGGAAAGAGCTGCAGGGTGACAAATGGTGACGACACTCCATCATTATCATTCATTTGCATGACCCTTACAATGGGTGAAGCCTTTGTGGAATCATACCCTGGGACAGTGGTTGTCTCTGTACCGCTGCTAGTGCACAACCTTTGGACGTACCTCCCCAGCTCCTCCATGTCGAGGTTGGATACGTCTATGAAAGACAGGCACAAGAAAGTTGTCTGGCTCCACTTCATCCTCAGCCAGAGGGAGAGCCCATCACAGAAGTTGCTGTGTGTGGAGGCTACTGTGTTAGAAATTTCACTATTATTTACATCAGAAACACCCAAGTGACCTGCAATGACTTTTCAAGTGATGAAATATTAGGAAGTTTCTTTGCACCAAGGCTGACCCATGTGTGTTTCCATTTGCATGTTGCCAATTGGAGGAGATGTATGGTAGTACAGCTGGGTCTGGGAGTGAAGACTATATCTAGAAAGTTTTTAATGGAATTTTCATCTGAAATGTTGTAAAGTGACATGAATTCAGAATACTCCAGGATTGTTTTATGGAAGTCTTTCATCATTCTATCAGTTATTTTTTAAATAATATATAGTAGAATTAAGACACATTTGCCTACGTGTGGATGCTTTGCATAATAGATATAGTTAATAAATTTGTAGATTACACCAAAACTGGAAGTGTAGAGGGTTACCTTAAATTACAGTGGGATCTTGATCAGATGGGCCAATCGTTTGAGAAGTGGCAGATGGAGTTTAATTTAGATAAATGTGAGGTGCTACATTTTGGGAAAGCAAATCTTTGCAGGACTTCCCTGGGGTGTGGGAGTCCAGAAAGAGAGGGCATAGGTTTAGGGTGAGAGGGGAAAGATATAAAAGAGACATAAGGGGCAACATTTTCATGCAGAGGGTGTTGCGTATATGGAAGGAGCTGCCAGAGGAAGTGGTGGACCCTGGTACAATTGCAACATTTAAAAGGCATCTAGATGGGTATATGAATAGGAAAGGTTTGGAGGGATATGGGCCGGGTGCTGGCAGGTGGGACTAGATTGGGTTGGGATATCTTGTCGGCATGGACGGGTTGGACCGAAGGGTCTGTTTCGGTGCTGTACATCTCTATGACTCTATGACTCTTTGATCCAGACACGTCTATCACACTCTGGATAATGTCCTTCACTGTTAAAATAGAGCAATCTTCACAAGTTTAGAGCTTGATATTTCATTTTCTAATCTGAAAATTAGAAGCAAATCACTAATATCCTATTGTTTTAGGTCTGCCTGCATTCCAACAGATGCTACTCCTTATCATTACCCAGAGCAAGCTGGGAGAAACATTTCCTTTACCTTCAAATTCTGATTGTATGTTGTCAAAGGAATGTGGCAGATTCCTTAATCCCCAACTCCAGCATGAACCTGTGAGGGCCTGTCCATTACCCACAAATTCCCTGCCCTCCCCACAGTATCCTTATCAAGCATGCAGAGGCGTAAAAGTTGACTTTCTCATTCAGTGCATGTCTGTGAATTGAGAGTCTTCTGTAAGCTTTCCCCTCTTCAACACAGCCTCTTATTTCTGACGCACTATCCCAACTCACTCTCTGTTGTGTCTACCTTCTCCACCCTCTCATTAGTGGGAAAGCAAATAAAAACTAGTCCTTTACCTTGCTTGTGGACTTCTGAGTAGATGTTTGCAGAGAGCAGGAAAACAGCCTCTTCCCACTCCTGACCCTACCTTTGGTACTTGGAATGAGTTGGAGTTCGGAAATTGACTTGCTAACTCCAAGGTGGGTTTACACAAATACTCCGTCCTTTCCTTGTCATTGCAAATCAATAACAATCTTGACCAATTTGCATGCGTGATTCTGCAGATGTGTGTGTATTTGCATGTTTTTGCATATCCATACTCATAAAAGTCTGTACATGTACAAATTCTGTGAGTTGCATGTTTGTGTGTCTGAGTATATAAGCAGGAGACAGAGAGTATGTGCGTGAATCACAGAAATTGCAGTGCTGCCTCTTTCTGCAACTCTTGGTTAACTAAGCAATCTACTTTAATCCCATTTATTTTTCTTTTATGTCATTCCTATTCATATGTTTTCAAAACATACTTTTGACATAATGATAGTTATGCTAAAGAATTTCATGTTCTGCTAGCCTTAAGTATGGAAACTCTTTTTTTTAACCCTCCAAATTTCTTCATAGTTTTTTTCCTGTCTTGTGCCCTCATGCACCAACCAATAAAATAACTATTCCACTATTTGCCCTAATAAATTTGAAAATCTGCATTAGACCACTCCTTGATCCTGTTATCTAAGTGAAAGTAAAATTGCCACATTTTTTAAACCTTTCTTCAGACCCACAGCTCCTAATTCATAGAAGATGAGAGTGTATTTTGCAGAATGAGGGACAGAGTTTGGAATGGTGATGTGCTAATTAAATAGAATGCATCATCACAGGAAGTGATGCAATGTCACATGCATGCTCTCTTATGCAGCTATGTGTTAAGATGAAGTAATAATACATTTCATAAATATGATCTAGCACAACAAACCAGGGCTATTACATGTACCTCTTACTACTCCATTATCTGTCTCCTGTGACATTATCTTCCTAAAAAATAGTGTGAGCACTTACCAAAGAGAAATAAGTGAATAGTGTCGTTTTGTGAAACTTGGGTTGTTTTATTTCATTGGTAATTAGGGTATTGGATTAGCTGATGAAAATGTTCATAATTGTCAACTGATTAAAAAACACTGGCTTCTTGGGGAGAATTTTTTTTTTCTTTCTCAAACCATTTGCTGAGTATGTCAAAGTTCTTATCAAAAGTTCTTTAGCAACAAACACACCTTAATCTCTTTGGGGAAGGAATTCATTAAGATGAATCGGTTAATTATGTTCAATAGTATTCTATTCACAAAATAGCTTTGCAGTTCTCTGTTAGTCAAAGCACACAATGCTAGTACGGTTATACTTACAAATGTCATTGCTTGAATTTCATGCTATTCTTAAAGTGATGATAATGGGCCATTTCTTACTGATTTGTGCACTGCTTTCGATTGATGCCTGTCAGGTGGTCAAAGTCCCCTGCAGATAACTGCTCTTGTTGAAATGTCAGCTGATTTGTATTGAACAATAGTAACCTATCTGAACTCAATGTTACCCATAAACTACCTCCTGCAGTCTGATGCATTATATGTACATATTTGTAACAGCCTTCTGACCTGCTGTGAATCTGTAATTAGATGTTCTCTTTGGGCATGTTTTTTTTTTAACCTGACCTAATTCACAGAAGCTGAAGCAACTGCAGCCAGCATTAACTATGGATAGCCAGCACAGATCCTGCTGAGAGCTGCAGCCTGAACTGAGATTATACAATTTAAAAGACAGCCCTTAATAATTTCACCTATTTCTTGTTCTTTTTTTGATGTAACTGTTATTCTCAAAAGATATCTGTACAGTTGACATCTTGAGTAGGCGCCTACTGCTTCAAACACTGTGCTCAATTCCATCACTTATTATTGTGAAAACCTTTGTTGAGCAAAGTTAATATTTGTTTAATTAAAAGGAGAAGCACCATGAGTTTGGAAATCTAGTTACCAATAAATGCAAGGCTGTTACAAATATGTACATATAATGCATCAGTTTGAGTTCATAAACGATATTAACACAAATCATGCAGCGTTGCCTGCACAAGATGAATTTAGAATGTAGTGATTTGCCCAAAATCATTTACTCATAAAAAGAGTCATGGAGATTTACAGCATGGAAACAGACACTTCGATTCAACTCATCCATGCCGACCAGATATCCTAAATTAATCTAATCTAATCCCATTTGCCAGCACTTGGCCCACATCCCTCGAAACCCTTCCTATTCACATACCCAAGTAGATGCCTTTTAAATGTTATAATTGTACCAGCCTCCATCATTCCCTCTGGTAGCTCATTCCATATAATCACCACCCTTTGCATGAAAAGATTGCTCCTTAGGTCCCTTTGAAATCTTTCCCCTCTCACCCTAAACCTATGCTCTCTAGTTCTGGACTCCCCCACCCCAGGGAAAAGACCGTGTCTATTTATCGTATCCATGCCCCACATGATTTTATAAACCTCTATAAGGTCACCCCTCAGCCTCTGATACTCCAGGGAAAATAGCCTCAACCTGTTCAGCCTCTCCCAATAACTCAAACCCTCCAACCTTGCAACATCCTTGTAAATCTTTTCTGAACCCTTTCAAGTTTTACATGTTCTCCAATCGTTAGCACTACCACACAATTCAGTTCTCCAAGATTATGTCCTGTCTATTCATGAAACAGCGACTTAAAATGTACAAGACAGTATCCTGTGGTAAAACCCATCTTTCCACATGTAAAATGTACAACATGCTACTGGAAGCAAATTAAACTCATGTGATGTCATCATTCCTTATTCAGTGTAACTGCCATCTAGAGGCAAAATCCCACAACTACAAGCCTGCAGTTTTGTTTAATAACTAAAAACCTGTCGTTCTTAAAGCAACATTCCTAAAAAGGCTAAGGTCGATAAAAGGGACAATAAAAGAAAAAGGCAAACACAGCATGTAAAATAATGAGAGAGAAGCAAAATCAATAAAAGAAATGAACAAAAAAATCTTTAGCAAGTCTTTAGCAGTATATCACATGTACCTAAAGGCTATCCAGCCTATCTTGTCATCTGCAAAGCATGTAGCACCAAGGGACACTGAACATGTATGTGCGGGCAATCTGGTTCCAAAGGCCATGCCAGAAACCAGAACAAAGAAAAGTGACTAACAAAATGGTGTAACACCACAACGATGGTAGCAAGGAAATTGTACTGATGGTACACATATGTAAACATATCAACGGGAATGAGACTCAATCATATGAATGCTAATTTCACAAGATGATCAAGTTTTCCATGTTGTTCAATTCTCAAATAATGTTGATAGTATAAGATGTTCAGAATCTTTTACAAGCACGTGTGTCCTGAAAAGGCAGGACTAAACATCCTAAAAGCTAAAATCAACATTGGAGCAATTGCAAACATTTTACCACTATGCATTCTGAAAATACTATACCTCATCAAGTGACATTTCATTTTGCAACCTAATGAGAGATGATCTCACAGCGTAGAATGGATCCACAGTTCCATGAGTTGGCACAATCACACTGCAGCGCCAATAAAAAAGCTTGTCTTTGCTTCCCAAAATCTTCTACCTGGTAGATACCAATGGTTCTGCAGAGGCAACGTACACAGATCTCAATATAGTTACAATACCTGATATTCAAATCATAACTATTGTGTTGGAACAGACCTCATGTGATCTTTTTCATGTTGCCAAGAACCAGTGTGAACTGCCATCATTAGCAATTGCTAAAGATGAATAAAGAACAAAGAACAAAGAAACTTAAAGCCCAGAAACAGGCCCTTCGGCCTGCCAAGCCTGAGCCGATCCAAGTCCACTGTCTAAACCTGTCGTCCAATTCCTAAGCATCTGTATCTCTCTGCTCCCCACCTACTCATGCATCTTAAATGAATCTACCATGCCTGCCTCTACTACCTCTGCTGGCAACGTGTTCCAGGCACCTACCACCCTCTGTGTAAAGTACTTGCTGCATATATCCCCCTTAAACTTTTCATCCCTCACCTTGAAAGTGTGACCTCCCATTACTGAATCCTTCACCCTGGGAAAAAGCTTATCTCTATCTACCCTGTCTGTACCCTTCATGATTTTGTAGACCTCAATCAGGTCCCCCCTCAATCTCCTTTTTTTCAAATGAAAACAATCCTAACCTACTCAACCTCTCTTCATAACTAGTACCTTCCATACCAGGCAACATCCTCGTAAACCTTCTCTGCACCCTCTCCAAAGTGTCCACATCCTTTCAGTAATGTGATGACCAGAACTGTACACAGTATTCTAAATACGGCCAAACCAATGTCTTGTACAATGTTAACATGATCTGCCAGCTCTTAAACTCATACCCCGTCCAATGAAGGCAAGCATACATATGTCTTCTTGACCGCTCAATCCATCTGTGCAGCAACCTTCAGGGTACAATGGATCTGAACTCCCAGATCTCTCTGCTCATCAACTTTTCCCAACTACATGTGTTGTAGAAGTTTGTTTTCCAGGGATAGCCTGACAGTATTAAAGATATTCCAAGATGGTTCATTCATTTTGGCCATGAAGAGATGCACTTAGCATGTTAGGGCAATTCATATTTGGGGCAAACTAGACAATATGTCCCCCAGTACAAGAAATGTATGGTTACTGATTGTATGAGACAGTTATTATAGAAATCTGCGTACTGGCCAGGAATGGGTCAAGATATTCAATGATTCATGATTGCACGTAAAGTTGTAAAATGTATCAACTCCGGTTAAAGAGAAAAAAACTGCAGAAGCTGGAATCCAAAGTAGACAGGCAGGAGGCTGGAAGGACACAGCAAGCCAGGCAGCATCAGGGAGTGCAGAACTCTAGCAAGAGATGGATCCTTTGCATCAACATGGTGCTCCATCCACCGTTTGGATGAAAATAGCAACAGACCTACTCACAGTGCACAAAGATGATTACATAATACCATTACTTCTCCAAATTTTCCATTGCTCAAAATTGGAAGATTTTAATTAGTACTGCCACACCAAATGGTAAGTAGTTAAAGCAGTATCTCCCACAGAAAGTAATAAAGGTGATGAAAAATGTGTGCTCTTCACATAACGGCAGTGGCCAAAATCCACTGTTTGCCTTCAACTTCACAAAGACTGAACTCCAACACCCTCTATCTCCCCAACTTAACTATCACCAATCCCTCAAAGATGGATATCATGGAGTCAACTTCCAGTCACAAGTGAGGAATCAATTAATAGTTTCAACTATGCCCTCTGCCTTCCAATTCTGTTTCACCGATGTGCCTTCCCATTGTTAGCTGCTGCCTGTTAAAAATAATTACCACTGGAATACACATTTTCTGCAATCACGGGTGTCAGGGTTGAATTTCTCCCAGTTTAGGAGAGCTTTCCTTTGAAATCAGAAGGAGGAGTCCAAGGCATTAAGAATTTATAGAGGTTTACACAATCATGAGGGCATGGATGGGATGAATAGCCAAGGTTTTTTTTCCCCAGGATAAGGAGGTCCAAAATTAGAGGGTATACACTTAAGGTGAGAGGGGAAAATTTAAAAGGGACCTAAAGGGCAACGTTTTCACAAAGAGAGTGATGTGTGTCTGAAACAAGCTGCCAGAGGGAGTGAGCTGAAAATGTGTTGCTTGAAAAGCGCAGCAGGTCAGGCAGCATCCAGGGAACAGGAGAATCGACGTTTCGGGCATAAGCCCTTCTTCCTGAAGAAGGGCTTATGCCNTTCCAGCAACACATTTTCAGCTCTGATCTCCAGCATCTGCAGACCTCACTTTCTCCTGCCAGAGAGAGTGGTAGAGGTGGGCACAATTACAACATTTAGGAGACATCTTCATGGCTAGGTGAATAGGAAGGCTTTAGAGGCATATGGGCCAAATGCTGGCAAATGGAACAAGATTAGTTTAGGATATCAGGTTGGCACAGAAGAGTTGGGCTGAAGGGTCTGTTTCTGTACTATGCAAAGCTATAACTCTTTGACTCTGTGATCTCATCATATTTAATGCTTTCTTCATCAACTCCATGCAGAATCATTATTAGGGTAAAATGAATCATGATGACTGCCCTAGGCCATGTACTTTGGAGGGTCCTGCACTGGGACCCATTCTATTCATTTATGGAATGGAAGGAAAACCTAGAGAGCTATGGGAGCCCAGAATCTGTGCCCTGGACCTCCCCTAAGAAGTCGTGCTGCCTGTTTCTCCAGTGTACAGTGTGGTCAAGGTCTACTGAGAGGTCTAGGGGCTCCGATAACTTACATTGTAGTCAGCTGTGAGAGACTCCATCTTCTGTTGTGTAGTTACTTCAGTTATTGTTATGGGTGTTCCCTTGAGTGTACTCTGTGAGGCTGACAGCTTTTCACTTTTCTAGCATGGACTAAGATTCTCAGTGAACAATTCAAAGGCTGCTGCTGCCAAATATAAATATTCATGCTTTAAATTGACCAGGGCTGGAAACCACATTATTGCAAATTAAAGAGGTATATTAACAGTTTAAAGTTTGTAAGGAGGCAGGGGTTTAACAGATCTTTATTAAAAGCAGCCCCAGGACCATGTGATCTGACATCATCTGGCATCACTGATGATGGAGTCTAGCTATGAACATGTAGCGAATAGAGAACACAGTTTCCAACAACAATATGCTTGCTATTTCTTAGCTAGAATGTTACTGCTTATGAAATACAAGTTACAATCCTCACTTGGTGTCATTCAGAATTATTTGGATTCTGCAGAGGTGGGCGGCACGGTGGCACAGTGGTTAGCACTGCTGCCTCACAGCGCCAGAGACCCGGGTTCAATTCCCGCCTCAGGCGACTGACTGTGTGGAGTTTGCACGTTCTCCCCGTGTCTGCTCCGGTTTCCTCCCACCATCCAAAGATGTGCAGGGTAGATGAATTGGCCATGC
>NC_057727.1:56283467-56301610 GCF_004010195.1 Chiloscyllium plagiosum | reverse complement strand
CTAGCTTATCTCTCCACGCTTCAGGCTCTCTGCCTTTATTCCTGATGAAGGGCTTTTGCCCGAAACGTCGATTTCGAAGCTTTTCGGATGCTGCCTGAATTGCTGTGCTCTTCCAGCACCACTGATCCAGTATCTCTCATATTCCTTGCCTTTCCAAATACATGTAAATCCTGTCACTCAGGATTCCCTCCAACAACTTGCCCACCACTGATGTCAAGCTCACTGGTCTATAGTTCCCTGGCTTTTCCATACCAACTTTCTTAAACAATGGCACCACGCTGGCCAACTTCCAGTATTCTGGCACCTCACCTGTGACTATCGATGATACAAAGGGGCCCAATAATCACTTCCCTAGCTTCCCACAGAGTTCTAGGGTACACCTGATCAATCTACTTCAAAACAAACTTACACTCTCTCAGGGTTCAGATCTGAATGCACAACCATACAGTTCATGCATCCGCATTTGAGATTCGAGCAACATTGATGAACTGTCTAATATTACATCTGGTCAGAGTGTAGATATGGAAGTGAAAGACTGAACATGCATGAGAAAAACAGAATTGGTGAGAAATAGTAGATGAACGGCCTTGAATAATAGTCAGCAAAATTTAATCTCAAGGTGACACTGCCAATTTAGCTATGTGTCAAACAAATCTCTTTGCAAGGAAGATTAATGACCTGACTGGAAAATGAAGACTGACAAATGGATTGTTAAATCGTTGTTTTGTGAACTTTGTCAGAATACTGATTTCCAAAAGTAAAAGTAACATTCATTTACTAATCAGCTTCTATTAAAGTCAAATCCAAACATCTTCTCGTGTCCATGAAGGATAAAGAATTAACCCTAGATGCTGAGGTAGGTAATGTCTTATTTTTATCATCAAAATCTCAGTGGCTTTCTGTATAAGGCTTTGCTGGATTATGGCTGATTCAGTTCTTTTTTGTTTGATATGAGTGAGATATGAGCTTTTTTAAAATTTCAGTATCACCAACAATCTGTCCTGATCCATCCATGTCGATGTTACAGTCAAGAAAGCACACCAATGCCTCTGCTTCTTCAGAAGTCTAAGGAGATTTGGCATGTCCACAATGATTCTTACCTATATTTATAGATGCACCAGAGATAGCATCCAGCAGGATGCATCACAGCGTGGTATGGCAACTGTTCTGCCCAAGATTGCAAGAAATTTTAGAGTTGTGAATGCAACCCAGTCCATCATGAAAACCAGCCTTCCATCCATTGACTCCAATGTACACTTCCCACTGCCTTGGCAAAGCAGCCAAAGACTCCTTCCACATTAGTTATACTCTCTTCCACCCTCTTGCTTCCGGCAGAAGATATGAAAACATGGACCAGCAGATCAAAGAATAGTTTTTTTCCCCGCTGTTACCAGACTTATGAAGGGATCTCTCATATACTAGAGTTGATCTTTCTCTGTGGCTGTAACACTATAATCTGCATTCTATTCTCTTACCTTGATGTATTTCTATAAGGGGAAACAGTGATGACTGCACATGCTGGAGAATCAGAGCCAAAAAAGTGTGGTGCTGGAAAAGCACAGCAGGTGATTCCTGATGACGGATTTATTCCTGAAACATTGACTCTCCCTACTCCTTGGATGCTGCCTGACTATTGTGCTTTACCAGCACTACATATGTCTTTCGACTCGTACTTCTGAAAGGTACGGCTTGTCTCATTAGCACACAGTACAATACTTTTCACTGTGTCTTGGAACATGTGACAATAATATATAAAATTAAACCATATTTCCAATGGGATTGTGAACACGAGGGTCAACTGCACAATTTTCTATGTGGCTTTCACACCAATTTCCTAGAAGTCCTATTTCCAGAGTTGGAAAGTCATACACTGTGCAAAGTTGCCACCATATTGAGGCATCCTCTGACTCATTTTTTCAATATTTTGCATGTCAATCTGAGTGAAACGTTTAGGCTACCATTAGCGAGACAAAGTGACCCGCTGGACCGGCCCTAGCCAGACAGGCACAGAAGAACTCAAGGCCTGCCTGGAGCCACCACAGCCATGCCCCGCCTCCTCACCACCCCTTCCCCCATGGGCTGCTACTGAAAAGCCATCCCAGGCAGCTCATCTAGACCATTCACCTTGTAAGGTTCAGACACCAATAGCAAAATCCCAGTTGGCGTCTGCCAATTAACCATTCTAAGCCTTTAAATACACTCAGTTGGCTACAGCTTCACTTGTGAAAGTGAGGACTGCAGATGCTGGGGTACCAGAGTCGGGCATAAGACTGAAGAAGGGGTTATGCTTGAAACGTCGATTCTCCTGCTCCTCGGATGCTGCCTGGCCTGCTGTGTTTTTCCAGCGCTACATTTTTCAACTACAGCTTCACTTGTGACTGGGTAGTCCTGCTGTGCCACATTCTCTTTTTCTCCATTTTATAAGTTATTCCTAAAATCTACAATTCTGGACTTCTTATTCATATATTTTCCTAAGAACTGTAACTGAAGAAGCTGTACCTAGGAACCTTGTACTTATGTTAGCACAATAAGCGGCAACTTATACATTTTCACTGTACTCATTTGAGTACATGCGACAAAACAGCTAATTCTAATTCTAATTAGAGTGATAGAGATGTATAGCACAGAAACAGACCTTTCGGTCCAACTCGATCATGCCAACCAGATATCCTAAACTAATCTGGTCCCATTTGCCATCACTTGGCCCATATTCCTCTAAACCCTTCCTGTTCATGTACCCATCCACATACCTTTTAAAAATAGAGAAAATGAGGATTGCAGATGCTGGAGCTCATAGCCAAGAGTGTGGTGCTGGAAAAGCACAGCGGGTCAGGCAGCATCCAAGGAGCAGGAGAATCGACATTTCGGACGATTCCTGATGAAGGGCTTATGACTGAAACATTGATTCTCCTGCTCCTTGGATGCTGCCTGATCTGCTGTGCTTTTCCAGCACTAAACTCCTGCCTTTTAAAGATGCCTTGTAATTGTACCAGCCTCCACCACTTCTTCTGGCAGCTCATTCCATACACACACCATCCTCTGCGTGAAAACATTGCCCCTTGGGTCCCTTTTAAATCTTTCTCCTCTCACCCTAAACCTATGCCCTCTAGTTCTGGACTCCCCAACCCCAGGGAAAAGACCTTGTCTATTTATCCTATCCATGCCCTTCATGATTATATAAAACTCTATAAGGTCACCCTTCAGCCGACGGCATCCCAGGGAAAAAAACCCACCCTATTCAGCCTCTCCCTATAGCTCAAACCCTCCAACCCTGGCAACATCCTTATAAATCCTTTCTGAACCCTTTCACATTTCACAACATCCTTCTGATAGGAGGGAGACCAGATACCTTTAAATGCCTGTGGCCTGAATGGTGCCAGCAAACCTACAATGCCAGCCTGTGACGTAGATGTTTTTCTGGGCCTCCTCCCCTTTGTCCACATATGGATATTAGGACTGAAAACAATAAATTCTGGAAATCTCAATGTGTCAGGCAGCATCTGTGGGGAGAGAGAGCAAGCTAACGCTTTGAGTCCAGATGACTCTTCATCAGAGCAGGACACTTGGATCTGTCTATCTCTCAGACAAACTTTACATGCTACCTATGAACAGAGTCTTGCAAATTCTAAAGTAAAATGACGTCATGTAGTTCTTCAAACCCAATTCTCCAGTTCCTTCTGTGATTTCCGTAAGAGATTTTGTAAAAACACCTGCCCTCTTTACAGGTGCACAATTCAATTATTCCAACCAATGTATAGAAAAGAAGTAAGTTTGGTTAGTTATTCAGTGCTAACATTTGTCATAATCAGAAAAGATCATGCTTTCTATTTATATTCAAATTATGTTTTGAAATAT
The DNA here is from genome assembly GCF_004010195.1 of Chiloscyllium plagiosum. Taxonomy (NCBI): domain Eukaryota; kingdom Metazoa; phylum Chordata; class Chondrichthyes; order Orectolobiformes; family Hemiscylliidae; genus Chiloscyllium; species Chiloscyllium plagiosum. Next base: position 56,297,755 of record NC_057727.1, on the reverse strand, counting down.
GTCAACATTAACATAGATTAAAATTCAATCGATAGATTTATTTTAAGAGAAGAATCTTTCCGGTGATGTGACACCCAAGTAAAGGCATTTCTGAATGAACAAAACATGCTGCATTATACATCAGGAACTCACCCTTTTTATGGATGCAAATCTAACTTCTGATGAACAACTAAGCTTACTGGGAATGGATGCTCTGGCACAGACATGATGGGCCAAATGGCCACACTCTGTGCTCTACATTTTCATGATTCTTTGACACTGACTGCTAATAAATAATTACTTTGGCTTAGCTGGTAGTCTATGAGACAAAGGATATTTAATAAATTCAATTTCTCATTCATCTTTCTATTTAAAAATCACAAACATTTCTCTGTTTCTAACACCTTGGATTTTGCCTCTCTAGAAATCTTTAAGGGCAGTTTGAGGTGAATTTTTTTTGTGCGTGACTAATGGATGTAATTGAAGTCTCTTTGCAATGGCTGCTGCGCAATATTAATATCATCATTGCAATGAGAACCGGGCTTTACAAGTACTGAGAATCCATAGTCATGATTATATTGGTATTCCAATCAAGGTGAGTATGTGATGTTTGATGATATTTGTCTAGCATCAATTGTGTTGCTGAATGCATTTGTTTCTAGGGTGTTCATAGAAAAACACCAACATCGTCATCGTAATTTGAAACTAGGCAGTTTGTCACCATCAGCAGCATGGTCCGTGAACAGCAGATCCCCCGACAACCCTCTTTTGTTGTTTGAATGTTCTAATTTAAAAATAAACAGCAACAGAGATTTTATTTAAAAAGAAAACTTTGTTTTTATACTGCGGCTGTAAGTATTCAAGTATAAGTGATAACATTCAGAGAATCCCTAGAGTGTGGAAACAGGTCATTTGGCCCAACAAATCCACACCAACCCTCCAAAGAGTAACTCACCCAGACCAATTCCTCTACCCTGTTACTCTGACTACTGCACCTAACCTGAATACTATGGGAAATTTAGCATGCCCAATTCAGCTAACATGCACATCTTTGGATTGTGGGAGGAAACCGGGGCACCCGGAGTAAACGCACGCAGACATGGGGAGAATGTACAAACTCCACACAGACAGTCACCCAAGGCTGGAATTGAAACTGGATCCTTAGCACTGTGAGGCATCAGTTACTAACCACTGAACCATCATGTGCCCCACATTATTAGGTAAAAGTCCAAATTCAAAGATTAAAAGTAGACATGGATAGTAGATCACAAAACACGATAAATATGAAAGGAAGATCAGTTTCTGTTATTGTCACTGGGCTCTTATTTTCTTCAACACTCTCTTTCTGCATTAAAGGGGTTAAAGAATTGAAGAATTCAGCAGCATTGGTAGTTTCTGCAGGTGATTAGTTAAAGTTTTCATTCAGAGGTAGACCCACTAGGTAGAGATGTTTTGGGGAGTAAAAAAGGTCCATTCTCTCTGTTGCTTGGATTGTTGTTAGGGGGCATTTTATGTGCGGTTCAGAACTAGTTCAGCTGGAGCTGGTGGCTGGTGAAGTCTTCATACAGTCCTCGGAGAACACAATGTCACTTTCAATCCAATCAAACAAAATGGATGCTGTTGTTAACTTTGATGGATCATTGTTCCACGAGGCAAAGTCAATTATGCTGGATTTTCTTGCAATGTCCTTCCAAACTCCTACAAAATGCGACAGACGTCTTTGAGTCTTCACATTGTCATAATAAAGGCAAAAATGGATTGTCAATTGTCAACTTCCATTTTAATGTCTGGGACTTTCATGGAATGAAATGGTTTTGTAAATGAAGGGCACTGATCACAGTTTAAGCTAAGCTCCAGGAAACCAATGTGGAATAAACAAAATTGTCTGAATTGAAATGAACACTTTTATCCAAAGAGACTGACACCAGTTAGAAGAAACTCACATGTTGTTTTTACTTCACACATGTATTACAGGTTTCCCACTGGAAATGTAAGAACTAACTATAATTATTAATCTTGAAAACAATGACACCAAACTCAGCAATACTCAAATGTACTGTATTTCAAACAGTTATATCAGTAAGGAAGATGGTGCTAGTATGAAGGGCAATGGTGGTAGGTGTAGGGAAAACTGGATGATGAGAAAAATTGAGGCTTTGGTCAAGAAAAAGGAGATATATATCAGGTATAGACAGTTGGGACCAAATGAATCCCTAGATGAGTATAAGCACAGTAGGAGTATACTTAAGAGGGAAATCAGGAGATAGCATTGGCAAATAGAATTAAGGAGAATCCAAAGAAATTCTATCAGTATATTAAAGGCAAAAGAGTAACCAGGGAGAGAATAGGGCCGTTTAAAGATCAATATGGCCATCTATGTGTGGAAGTACTGGTGATGGGTAAGATACCAAACAAGTATTTCACATTGTATTTAGTCTCAAGAATGACATGGAATCTGGGATACTTGGGGAAATAAATAGTGATGTTTTGAAAAGAGTTCATATTTCAGAGAAAGAGGTGGATAGATCCCTAGGATCTGATCAAGTGTTTCCCAGAACTTTGTGGGAAGCTAGGAAAGTGATTACTGGGCCCCTTGCTGAGATATTTGTGTCATCAATAGCCACAGGTAAGATGCCAGAAGAGTGGACGTTGACTAATGTGGTGCCATTATTTAAGAAAGGTGGTAGGGAAAAGCCAGGGAATTATGGACTGGCAAGCCTTATGCCAGTAGCGGGTAGGTTGCTGGAGGAGGTCCTGAGGGTCAGGAATTACATGCATTTGGAAAGGCAAGGACTGATTAGGAATCCTTTGTGCGTGGGAAAACATGTTTCAACAATTTGATTGCATTTTTTGAAGAAGTGACAAAGACTGACAAAAGCAGAGCAGTAGATGTGTCTATGGACTTCAACAAAGCATTCATCAAGGTACTGCATGGTAGACTGGTTAACAAGGTTAGATTCATGGAATCCAGGGAGAGCTAGCCATTTGGATACAAAATTGACGTGAAGACAGGAGGCAGAGGATGGTGGTAGACGGTTGCTTTTTAGATTGGAGGCGTGTGACAGTGGTGTGCAGCAAGGATCGGTGCTGGGTCCACTGCTCTTCATCATCTATCAAAAATCATTTGGATGTAAATATAAAAAGTATAGGTAGTAAGTTTGCAGATGACACCAAAATAGTGGTGTAGAGAATAGTGAACAAGGTTACCTCAGAGAACAATGGGACCTTGATCAGATGGGTCAATGGGCTGAGGAGTGGCAGATGGAGTCGAATTTAGATAAATGTGAAAGGTTCGTTTTGGTAAGGCAAACCAGGGCAGGACTTGTACACTTAATGGAAGGGCACTGGAAGTGTTGCCAAAGAGACCAGGTGCATAATTCCTTGAAAGTGGAGTCCGTGATAGACATGGTGGTGAAGAAGGCATTTGGTACCCTTGCCTTCATTGGTCAGGACATTGAGTATAGGAGTTGGGATATCCTGTTATGGCTGTACAGGACACAATACAGTGAGGGCCACTGTAATTCTGCATTTAATTCTGGTCACCCTTCTACAGGAAAGATGATGTTAAATGTAAGAGGGAGTCGAAAAGATTTACTAGGGTGTTACCAGGGTTGGAGGATTTGAGCCTGAGGGAGAGGCTGAATAGGCTGGTGCTGTTTTCTCTGGGGTGTTGGAGGCTGAGGGTTGACCCTGTAGAGGTTTATAAAATAATAGGGGGCATGGATAGGGTAAATGGCCAAGATTTTTTCCCTGGGAGAGTCCAAATCTGGAGGGCATAGGTTTAAGTTGAGAGGGGTAAGATTTAAAAAAGGACTTGAGAGGCAACTTTTTCAGACAGAGGATTGTGCATGCATGAAACAAGCTGCCAGAGGAAGGTACAATTACAACATTTAAAAGACATGGGTATGTGAATAGAAAGGGTTTAGATGGATTTGGGTCAAATACTGGTAAATGGATTTATATCAGATTGGGATGTCTAGTCAGCATGGACGAATTGGACCGAAGGGTCTATTTCTGTGCTGCATAACTCTATGACTCTATGGTGGTAAATTTGGAACAGCAGAATTAGTAAAGGTTCTTTCTCTCTGCTCTAACTTGGAAAAAATACGAAGTAACTGCTGACAACACAAATGGGAGAACCATCTAAACACCAAACACTCCTAAGGATCTGCAAAATTCATCACTGCTGCTGGTGTGCCGCACTACTACATGATCTCAGCTTAACACCTTTCTCCTTCAGGACTTCCAAAACACATTCATAAATAAACTATTATCTTATTTTGTATTGGGCACTAACTCCAATAACACATTGTAGATGTATTTATGTGTGCGTTTGGTGTCCTATTTATCTCCAGGTTAACAAGTGATAAAATTTCTCTTCCTTTCTCTCAAAAATTCCTTATCATTGGTTTCTTAGTTGATCCCAGTGAACTAATTAATTACATTTTTATTCAAGTGAAATAGCTAGATGCAAAAGAAGTCATTAAATCTTTACTGTGGCCTGTTAAGGAGGTTAAAATGAGGTGTAGGGTGGGGGGGGGGGGGAGCACATTTTCAATGAGACCTGGGTATCCTGATCCACCAGGCATTGAAAGTAAGCACGCAAGTGCAGCAAGCAGTGAAGAAGGCAAACCGTATGTTGGCCTTCCTAGTGAGAGGGTTTGAATACAAGAAAAAAGATGTCTGCTGCAATTATAAAGGGCTTTGGTGAGGCTAACAACTCAGAATATTGTGTGCATTTCGGTCTCCTTATCTGAGAAAGGACGTTCTTGCTAGGCAGCAAGTGCAGCCAAGGTTGATTCCTGGGATGGCAAGACTAACAAATGAGGAGACATTGAGTTAGTTAGGGTAGTATTCACTGAAGTTTAGAAGAATCAGGCATTTTAATGCCTGGGATAAAGGCTGATAGGAAAATTGTGTGACAAAATGGTTTAGTACACTGACTTTTTATTTCAAGGTGCTGGAATTTCTGATTCCAGTCTGGTCATCTGCTGGGATTCAGTACTTAATTTTGAACTCTTTCACATCATCTCCTTCTCATTCTCTGTGTGTGTCTCCTGATCTCTGTTTATCTTTGTAATCTGAATTCTCTCTCTATATTTGCATATGTCACTTCATCTGCTGCTCCAAACTTGAAGCTATACATATGGATTATGTGTTCTAACTCTTATTTTCTCCTGGCTCTTTGCTCCTGTCTCCTCCCCTTTGTGACACAGTGTTCATGACATCATTCACTTATTCACTGTCTGGCACTTCCCACCTCGAATCTATACACAATCCATCGCTAACTTTCCACTCACTTGCTGTTATTGCAGGTTTAATGTCTCTATGGAAATTACGTTAGTTACATTAATTACATTCTATGCCTCTCTCAATGTTGCTTGAAAGGGCTGCTGAAACATTCCTGGGTTCCTGGCCCTCCAATCTCTCAAATGTAAAACTCTCATAAATAAATTTACCCCGGACCTTGTCACTCTGCCTCTGTATAACTTCTTCCAACTTTATAACACATGCTTTCTCTCGCATGTCCTACCCAGAGTCACTGAGTTACCATGCTTGCACCAGTTCTATTATCTAGTGCCAATCTCCTTCCTTTTCCACATATCCCTGCCAACTAAATAATAGTCCAAGGCCCTCTGGGGTGCCTCAATTGAAATTGCCTACTCCACATATCCAGACAATGCATTCCATAAATATTCACTGTATGGATAACTTTTTTGTCACCTCACTCTTGCTTCATTTACACATCATTATGCCTCTTGTTCTTCAACAAGTGGGAACAATTTCTCTCTCTGTACTCTGTACTTCCTGAAGAAGGGCCTGTGCCCGAAACGTCGAATCTCCTGTTCCCTGGATGCTGCCTGACCTGCTGTGCTGTTCCAGCAATAAAGTTTCAACTCTCTGTACTCTGCCCAACCTGCTCATGATTTTGAAAACCTCTACTAAATCTCCTCTCAGCCTCCTTCTCTCCAAGTCCCGATTTCTTCAACATATCCTCATAACTGAAGTTTCTGATTCCTCATTCTGATTACTCTGGTAAATACTTTCTTCATTCTCTCCAATTCATTCACATCTTTCTTGCAGTGTGGCACTGAAGACTGGGCACATACTCCAGCTGAAGTCTAACCAATGTCTTGTACAAGTTCAACATCACTTTAGTGCTCTTTCACTCAATTCTTCTGTTAATAAAGTTGAGAACACTGTATGCTTGACTAACTGCTCTCTCTACATATCCCTCCATCTTCCCAGATGACCTCTCTTCCTCCATGTCTTGCTTTCTTTACATATTGCCATATCTTTGTTCCAATCTATAGGGCCATACATTCAGTCATACAGGCCTTAGGATACCTGTAGGTGCAACACGTGTTCAACTTGTTGTGGATTGATGGAATTAAAGTCTTCCTTTTTCTCCTGCCTGATTACTGATAAAATTAGCTTTGTTTGCCTCAGTTCAGTTCTAGAAAGTACAATTCTACAGTAGGGATTAAGATGATTGAGCATTAATCGCCAGACTCATTCAATAGGGGCTGGGACATGTTAGAGCAGAGAACATGTGCCTTTTCCTGCATCGAGACCATCTTGTACTTATCTTTGAAGTACTTGGGTCATTCATAGAGTTTCAATTTTTCACTTATAATTTTTTGATTCTGATCAAATCAATCACTCATGAAGAAATGTAAAGTCAAAGAATACCAAGTCAATCTTGCAATTTAAATTATTAGTGTAATAATCTTTGAATTATCAATTTTGGAAGTTCCTTCATTAAATTAGAAGGAATATGTGGAGGGAGGAGTGATTAATGAAGCAAAGTGAACAATTATGCACTCGCTTTCATTATCTTTGACTTCACTTAATGTAGATATAAAGCTTGATGTAGTTTTGAAAATATTATGGTACAATGGTTTATGAAAAATTCATCCATGATCCATTCAGTTAAGCAATGTATAAAGGGGCAGTAGTGTCACTGCTTAATGAGGTGTTTAAATCTAAGATAGATCAGATCCTGAGTATCTGGAAAAAATATTCAAGTGTAAGACTGTAATGCATATTAGAAATTCATAGTTATTTCCATACACTTTACTGATGAATTTGCATTATATCTAATTAACTTCCATGATTGCCCTTTATGTCTGTGGTTTTAGTAGTGCTAATTATGCACAGCAAATTAATTCAAGCATAAATGTTTTAATTTATATAATCTATTCTCCAATGGCATGATACTCAAGTCTGAGCACAATGATTTATTCAGTCCTTTCTGGAGGTTTTGAAATTAAAAATTATTGACAAAATGGCTGACTGTATCATAAATAATTATACCTGCTACTTCACATTATAGTTCATTTCTCTCACTTAAACTTCCATAAATCTAGAGTCCTCATAAGCTTAGATTGAAGAAATGGAGAGTTTTTAGTCTACTACTTTACCAGTTGACAGGCATTTGTATCAAAATGTAACAGGCCTAGTTTTCTATTTTTCTGAGTCACAAAACAAAGTTGGGAACAGGACTATGATCACTTAGATTAGCATTGTTAGTTGTAATTTAAATGTCATTTCCCCAGTTCACAAATACAAGTGACACCATAACATTTACAGGTATTCTATTGTAGCAGAGGTGAAGACACCATTGACCATAATTTCCTAAATGACATTGCTAGTGCAAAGCAAAATGGATGACGGAGAGAAGCCAAAAAAGGAGAATGTATTAGTCTTCCCGGAAATAATTATTTATAATACGAGGAACAACAAGAAAGTGAAAAAAAGATTGGATGGTTACCAACTCCATGGAAACATTAGCATTAGGGACTTCTCAATAACGAAGCTTGGAATGTACAGTGTGATGAAAGAAAAGCCATAATCAAAATCACACATAAGTATTTTAAATGGTTGAGCAGATTGTTTTCTGCCTCATTCTTCATGTTTCGACAGAATTAAGATTGACTTTATCTACCCTAAATTCCCAACAACCAATCACAGAACAGAGGATGCCAAGAGATCTGCTTATTACAGAATAGCAAAAAATGCTGGAGAAACTTTGTCAACCTGGCAGCATCTGTGGAGGGAGAAAAACAGAGAGTTGCTATTTTGCACCCAATACAGATCTGAAGAAGAGTCATATTAGATGCAAGACATGAACTCCGTTTCTTTCTCCACAGATGCTACTAGATCTATTGAATTTCTCCAGTATTTTCTGCTTTAACTCAGCATTTTAGCATCTATTTACTACTATTGGGAGAAACAGGTTAAACTCAGCTTTTTAAAAATCAGTTCTGGGACATGTATTGCAGCATTTATTGCCCATCCCTAGTCGCCATGGAGAAGGTGGCACTGAGTTGCCTAGTTAGACACACATGCTGTCAAAGAGGGATTCCAAGATTTTGTCTGACAACACTGAAAGAATGGTGATATATTTCCAAGTCAGGATGGTGAGTGGCTTGGAGGGGAACTTGAAGGCAATAATATTCCTATGTATTTGCTGCCCTTGACCTTTGAGATAGATGTGATTGTGAGTTTGTGAGTTTGAAAGGTGTTGTAGAAGGATCTTTAGCAAATTTCTGCAGTGGTTATTGTAGCTAGTATATGTTCCTGCTGCTGAGTGCTACTATGAAGTGAGCTCTGGATTGTGTTAAGTCTCTTGAGCTTAGGTGGAGCTGCATTCATTAAGCAAATGGGAAGTATTCAATCACACTTCTGACCTATGCCTTGTAGATGATGGACAGGCTTTGTGGAGTCTGGAGTTGAGTCACTCACTGCAGTATTCCTAGCCTCTGACAAGCTTTTCTAGCCACTGTATTTAAATGGCTAGTCCAGTTCAGTTTCTGGTCTAGGGTAATACATGCAGGATGTTAATTGTGGGGAATTAGGTGATGATAACACAATTGAATGTCAAGGATTGGTGGGTAGATCGTCTGTTATTGAACATGATCTTTGTGTGGTACTTAAATTTTACTTGCCACTTTTCAGCCCAAGTCTAAATATTGTCCAGGTCTTGCTGCATTTGGGTATGGACTGCTTCAGTATCTGAGGTTCTCAAATGGTGCTGAACATTGTGCAATTATCGGCAAACATTCCTACTTCTGACCTTATGATGGAGAGAAGGTCATTGATGAAGTAGCTGAAGATGATTTGGCATTGGACCATGTGTCAAGTATGACTCCAACCAGCTTTCCTCCGATTCACATCAGTTTTACTCAGGCTGCTCGATGCCACACCCGGTTGAATGTAGCCTTGATGTGAAGGGCAGTCATTCTCACCTCACCTCTGGAATTCAGCTCTTTTGTCCACGTTTGAACCAGAGCTGTAATGAAGTCAGGAACTGAGTGTACACCAGTAAGCAGGTTACAACATCCATCGCTTTACTAATGGTCGAGATTAGACTGAGGAGATAGTAATTGGCTGTTTTGGATTTGTTCTGCTTGTATGTATAGGACAGAACCAGACAATCTTCCACATTACATGCCAGTATTGTAGCTGTACTAAAAGAGCTTGGCTAGGCACGTGGCAAGTTCTCAAGCACAAATCAGTAGTACTAATGCCAGAATGTGGTCAGGACCTACAGCCTTTGCAGTATCCAGTGCCTCCACCATTTTCTTGATATGTACTGGAGTGAATTGAATTGGCTGAAGACTGGTATCTGTAATGCTGGAGACCTCTGGAGGAGGCCAAGATGGATCATCCACTCAGCACTTCTGGCTGAAGATTGGGCATTTCACAGCTTTTTTGCCCTGATGTGCTGGGTCTCCCTAACGTTAAGGATGGCAATATTTATAGATCCTCCTCCTCCATTCAGTTGTTTAATTGTCCACCACAACAGAATCTGGCCATCACTTGCTGTTTATGCAGTTTGGTGAGCAAACAGTCCTGTTTTGTCACTTCACCAGGCAAACACTTCATTTTGAGCTATACCTTGTGCTGCTTGTGGAATGCCACCCCCCGCCCCAACGCATTGTAGACATGAGTTCTTTTTCTCCCTGAATTCCTTAGATTTCAAATCAAAATTTAATTTTCTTTTCATAAATTTCATGCTATTTATTCCTCAACTTAAACGTTCCACACCTGGCTTTTTTTGTCAGTTCAACGAAATATCTTTAGCTGTTGAGAAGTTGGGGGGCCTGAAAGCACTGTAAACTCTACAGCAAGTTGAGCTTTCAATTCCCAACTCATCCCCCTCCTCAGCTAGTGGCTGATGGATGTTCACACTCTCCCTCTAATTTGCAACTCTCTTGAGCAAAGTGTTTCCTGGGAATCTGACTCCGTAAAAGAGTCCCCACTGTCCTGAATGATAGTTAATGTCTTCCACACCCACATGTTGTAAAGCAATGCATTAATGTGACTTCAGGTCAGGCAAGACAGTTGTTTTTTTGAACTCAATGAGAGGGCATTCAAGACCTACCTGGGAAGAAGCAACAGCCTGTCTGATTCTTTGCAACTTCCCTCAGCTAAGGAATACGCTGAATGTCATCTGTACCACCTGAGGAGGGTTTCTAAAGATACTTTTTTTAGGAATTTACCTCATTGTCTGAAGCCAAAGAAACTTAGCCACGACAGTTGTTCCAGGGAGACTCCCCAGTGCTCGCAGCTTGTGTGTGCATGCAACATAATGTCGGAATCTTAACACCATTTGGAGCAAACTGTGACTTTTTCCACAAGTTTACTTATAGTTTGGTTCAAATAGTTTACAATTAACACTCTGCACTGTTTTCAACATTTTGACTCTCCTCAGATATGTGATAGATTTTTTAAAGGCATCTTTTGGAAATGCATTGTCTGAATTGTCAATAATCATCATAGTTTTGAGTAAGCTAGGTGTTATTGACTTGAATTTTCACATTAAAGATCCTAAACAAGCATATCCCATCCTAAAAGATGAAAGACTTAATCTAATTTTGTTTAATATATCATGACAACTCCGTGACACTGTAACCCTTTTGCTATAAATTCCATGTCTTCTGGTCCTGCTCCACAACCACCTGATGAAGAGGCAGTGCCTGAAAACTCATACTTCCAAATAAATCTGTTTGACTATAACCTGGTGTTGTATGATTTTTAACATTGTTGATGAAAGAAACCTGGTTGACTTGTTCTTAATACAGAAGCTGGCACTGTCTGAGACCTACATAATTGGCCATATCACCGACCTGATTAAATTTAAAATTTACTGTGATCAGTGGTGGAGTGCAACCAGAATAGGGTTGAGTAACCCCTGCCACTTCAGTCATAACTGTGTGTGCACGCTTGTGTGTGAATTTAATTCCTGCACAGCTAGATTGTAATTAAATAGTACATTAGATTTAAAATGGCTATTGTGCTTTTCTACTGCATGTGATTCTGAGTAGTGGAGATTTAAAGCAAATTAAATAAAGGCCCCCAGGGTTGAAAGTGACTTTAAGAAAAATGTTGACCTACATTTGCAACCTGAATATAATGACTGGGCCAATAAATTAAGAAAATAATTGAACCACTGTTTTTAAACTTGGTGCTGGGCTGGTACTGAGGCTGACCATACACGCTTTTTATGGTCTATATCGTCGCACAGAGATAGTAGAGCCCTTAAGGACCAAACAAAAGCTGCCAAGTGACTTGAAGACTTATTTGGATAGGAATTGTAGGCTGTGTACCCTACATGATATTGATGAAGCAGTTGGGTTTTTCAGAGTGACTTTTCTCATCTTGGCCCACAAGTTACATATATTGATGGTACATATCAATCCATACTTTGAAGTCACACGTACTGCTTATTGTATTTATGGCTGCTCAGAGATTGTTTTGTGGGATTTTGAATAGCAACTTGCTGTCATCAGGTGTCTGAAATACAGCAGTGCCCTCTGCAAAACAAGTTTGGACCTGGGTCAGTAAAGCAGAGAACTTGCTTTAACCAATCTGACTGAAGACTTCTCACTATAAAGATTCTATTGGTGAAAAGATCAAAATATAAGTGCATTCTAAGCAGATGCTGTACTTGGAATTCTGGTTTTAACATGCCACTTCTTCAGTTTTAGTTGCTGATTAATATAATTTGATCTTCCTTTAGGATGGTAAAGTCTTTTGCAGTTTTATTATGACTATATGACTCTATACTACTCAAGTGCTGATTGTCCACGTATGCGATTCCATGAAAATTATAGCCAGAGGGCTGATGCTTCAGTGAGCAACATCATTTCATCTGAGATATATGTTCTGGGTTTGCATCAGAAAATTTTTTAATAATATAGTCTAACAGCTTCTTCACCTGTAAATCCTTCCGATACACCGATGGTAGGTCGGAAAAATCTCCTGGTCAAGCTTGCCTGATGGCACCTCCCTGGCTATAGCCTCTGCAAAGGCTAGTGATGAGCTCCAGGAAAATCTATGTAAGGAAATGGATATAAGCGCATACTTGTGTATTACTAGATGCAAGAAGGTCTCTATGTACCCTCTCTCACAGAAGGAGTGCAGTGCACAAGTGGATGCACAGCAACGTGTTACAGAATGTCTGTGATTGTTGAAAAGACACCCAGCTTCTTGGATGTGGCAGATGAGATCCTGATGGATGAAGTTCACATGAAAGAAGAATGTCCTGCAGCTGCAGGTGGACAGTGTACCTCATGCTTTGGTCCTTGTATAACTCAACCTCAACAGCTAGCATTGCTTTACCTGGTCTCATGTTGTCCTCCTATTCCCTCTGTACAACTGGCAAGATGCAGGCAACCAAGCACTCCCAATTTGTCTGATGATTCCAATAAAGTGCACACTCAGGGCAGACTTACCCTTCTTTAGCAAATTCCATTGAAACCTTCTGCAATTATTTATTGATAAAATGTTAGTAAAGTCTTAACAGTGTATCCAAGAAAACCTTTCACAGTGCTTTAAAAGATCTAATTCAAATTGACAGTAAGTAGACAATAAATAACACTCAAACCTTAGCACCAATCCTGTTCACATGATTGTTTTTAGGATGATCTTATAGAGGTTTACAACATCATGAGGGGCATACATAGGGTGAATAGCCAAGATCGTTCCTCTCGGCTGGAGGAGTCCAAAATATGAGAGCATAGGTTTAATGTGAAAGGGGTAAGATTTAAAAAGCATCTGAGGGAAAACTTCATTGCGCAGAGGATGGGACATGTGTGGATCAAGCTGTCAGAGGAAGCGATGGATACAATTACAACATTTCAAAGGCATCTGGATGACATGAACAGGAGAAGTTTAGAGGGATATGGGCCAAATGCTGGCAAATGGGTCTAGGTCAGATTGGGATGTCTGATCAGTGCAGACAAGTTGGACTAAAGGGTCTGTTTCTGTGCTATATGACTCTATCTGTGTGCCTAAAGCCCCAGGATATCCCTGCTCGTAATGCCTTTTTCTTCTGTGTAGATGTTAGCTTGTCTCGCATTCTGTGTTTAGTATGTAATTGGCAATGAAAATACGTTTTGATAGCTTTGTTCCTTAAAACTCAATTCATAATTAAATATTTCCTCAGAAACAATGAACCAGATTACTCAGAAGCAGGAACTACTGCGCCATGAAGCAACAACTTTGCCAGTCCAATTGTCCTACTCTAACCTATGCACAGTGTCTCTAATTTTTCCTAGGTAAAATGGATATTTCTATTTATGAATTTTCTATAGTAAAGTCAAGTAATGAAAGATATTAGTTAGACTGAAAGGATTCTGGGTAATCCAAGATGGAGGATGGAGGATGGGACAGATTTCTGGCTGTAAGAGCTGCTCCTTTTTTTGAGGTATTTTAGGTGTTGGAGGTGATTTCCTCGAATTCCAGGAACAGTAATTACTGTTTTATATGCTGTTGCATTGTTTTGGAACTTCGGAAAAAAAGTCAAAACAACAGCAGTTTGAAAGGGAGAAGAGCAGACAAAGGAAGCACATGGTGAGGACAGTGCAGGAGAGAGAGAGAGAGTGAGAACGAGAACCTGCACAGTTACCACCTTTGCTGTTTGAATTCGTGAATCGCTGGACATCGGAGTGCATCTGGGAAAATTAACAAACAGTGAAATTCACAACTAATCTTGGAGGAACTGTTGGGGGAAGTTCACAGCACAGAATCAGATAAGTTAATTGTTGTTTTAAGTCTGTCCAAGAGAAAGGCTGCAGTAGTGAGTATAGTGGATTGTTTCTTGATTATATGTTTTTGGAGATAAGTCTCTTGATTAAACTTAAAATATGAGCCATAGCTATGAATTTAACCTGGGGCAGTGTTTGTAGAGGAATAAGACGGTGTTAGTTTCTGGGTCTGTAGATTGTGAAGGAGCAAAAATGGCCGTTGCAGTGATATGTACTTCTTGTCAGATGTGGGAGTTTAAAAAGAGTTTAAGG
>NC_057727.1:56268431-56282873 GCF_004010195.1 Chiloscyllium plagiosum | reverse complement strand
ATAGGAAGGGAAAAGGTTGAGATTCTGAAGGGAGATTACAGAGAGTTAGGCAGAAATTTAAAAAGGAGGTCCTCAAGGGTAGTAATATCTGGATTACTCCCAGTGCTACGAGCTAGTGAGGGCAGGAATAGGAGGATAGAGCAGATGAATGCATGGCTGAGGAGCTGGTGTATGGGAGAAGGATTCACATTTTGGATCATTGGAATCTCTTTTGGGGTAGAAGTGACCTGTACAAGAAGGATGGATTGCACCTAAATTGGAAGGGTTCTAATATACTGGCAGGGAAATTTGCTAGAACTGCTTGGGAGGATTTAAACTAGTAAGGTGGTGTGGGGGAACCCAGGGAGATAGTGAAGAACGGGATTGATCTGAGACGGGTACAGCTGAGAACAGAAGTGAGTCAAACAGTCAGGGCAGGCAGGGACAAGGAAGGACTAGTAAATTAAACTGCATTTATTTCAATGCAAGGGGCCCGAAACATCAATTCTCCTGCTCCTTGGATGCTGCCTGACCTGCTGCGTTTTCCAGCAACATATTTTCAGCTCTGATCTCCAGCATCTGCAGTCCTCACTTTCGCCTAACAGGGAAGGCAGATAAACTCAGGGCATGTTATGAACATGGGATTGGGATATCATTGCAATTATGGAAACATGGCTCAGGGATGGGCAGGACTGGCAGCTTAATGTTCCAGGATACAAATGCTACAGGAAGGATAGAAAGGGAGGCAAGAGAGGAGGGGTACTGGCATTTTTGATAAGGGATAGCATTACAGCTGTGCTGAGGGAGGATATTCCCGGAAATACATCCAGGGAAGTTATTTGGGTGGAACTGAGAAATAAGAAAGGGATGATCACCTTATTGGGATTGTATTATAGACCCCCCAATAGTCAGAGGGAAATTGAGAAACAAACTTGTAAGAGATCTCGGAGGGGATTTTAACTTTCCAAATATAGACTGGGACTCTGCCATAGTGTTAAAGGTTTAGATGGAGAGGAATTTCTTAAATGTGTCAAGACAATTTTCTGATTCTGTATATGGATGTACCGACTAGAGAAGGTGCAAAACTTGACCTTCTCTTGGGAAATAAGGCAGGGCAGGTGACTGAGGTGTCAGTGGGGGAGCACTCTGGGGCCAGCAACCATAATTCTATCCATTTTAAAATAGTGATGGAAAAGGATAGACCAGATCTAAAAGTTGAAGTTCTAAATTGGAGAAAGGCCAATTTTGACGGTATTAGGCAAGAACTTTCGAAAGCTGATTGGAGGCAGGTTTTCGCAGGTAAAGGGACGGCTGGAAAATGGGAAGCCTTCAGAAATGAGATAACAAGAATCCAAAGAAAGTATATTCCTATCAGGGTGAAAGGAAAGGCTGGTAAGTATAGGGACTAAAGAAACTGAGGGTTTGGTAAAGTAAAAGAAGGAAGCATATGTCAGGTATAGATAGGATAGATCGAGTGAATCCTTAGAGAAAAGAAAGTAGGAGTATCTTTAAGAGGGAAATCAGGAGGGCAAAACGGGGACATGAGATAGCTTTGGCAAATAGATTTAAGGGGAATCCAAAGGGTTTTTACAAATGTATTAAGGACAAAAGCGTAACGAGGGAGAGAATAGGGCCCCTCAAAGATCAACAAGGTGGCCTTTGTGTGGAGCCACAGAAAATGGGGAAGATACTAAATGAATATTTTGCATCAGTATTTGCTGTCGAAAAGGATATGGAAGGTATAGACTATAGGGAAATAGATGGTGACATCTTGCAAAATGTCCAGATTACAGAGGAGGAAGTGCTGGATGTCTTGAAACGGGTAAAGGTGGATAAATCCCCAGGATCTGATCAGGTGCACCTGAGAACTCTGTGGGAAGCTAGAGAAGTGATTGCTGGGCCTCTTGCTGAAATATTTGTATCATCGATAGTCACAGGTGAGGTGCCGGAAGACTGGAGGTTGTCAAACGTGGTGCCACTGTTTAAGAAGGGCAGTAAAGACAAGCCAAGAAACTATAGACCGGTGAGCCTGACCTCGGCGGTGGTCAAGGTTTTGGAGAGAATCCTGAGGGACAGGATGTACATGTATTTGGAAAGGCAAGGAATGATTAGGGATAGTCAACATGGCTTTGTGCGTGGGAAATCATGTCTCACAAACATGATTGAGTTTTTTGAAGAAGTAACAAAGAAGATTGATGAGGGCAGAGCAGTAGATGTGATCTATATGGACTTCAGTTAACAGCTTATGACATGGATCTGGCTATCAGGTCAACTGGTTTAATGGAAATTTTGGTCAAAACTGTGCAATAAGGGTAAAGAATTGAGAAATCTATACTGGGCTTTGTGTGTCATACTTTGGAGTATAGTATTAAAAATTCTCAGAAGCGCAGCAGGTCAGGCAGCATCCAAGGAACAGGAGAATCGACGTTTCGGGCATAAGCCCTTCTTCAGGAATGAGGAAAGTGTGTCCAGCAGGCTAAGATAAAAGGTAGGGAGGAGGGACTAGGAGGAGGGGCTTTGGAAATGCAGGAGTTGGGAGGTCATGTTGCAGCTTTACAGGACATTGGTTAGGCTACTGTTGGAATATTGTGTGCACTTCTGGTCTCCTTCCTATCGGAAAGATGTTGTGAAACCTGAAAGGGTTCAGAAAAGATTTACAAGGATGTTGCCAGGGTTGGTGGATCTGAGCTACAAGGAGAGGCTGAACAGGCTGGGGCTGATTTCCCTGGAGCGTCGGAGACTGAGGCGTGACCTTAGAGAGGTTTACAAAATTATGAGGGGCATGGATAGGATAAATAGGCAAAGTCTTTTCCCTGGAGTTGGGGAGTCCAGAACTAGAGGACATAGGTTTAGGGTGAGAGGGAAAAGATATAAAAGAGTCCTAAGGGGCAACGTTTTCATGCAGAGGGTGGTACGTATATGAAATCCGCTGCCAGAGGATGTGGCGGAGGCTGGTACAATTGCAACATTTAAGAGGTATTTGGATGGATATATGAATGGGAAGGGTTTGGAGTGATATGGGCCGGGTGCTGGCAGGTGGGACTAGATTGGGTTGGGATATCTGGTCGGCATGGATGTGTTAGACCGAAGGGTCTGTTTCCATGCTGTACATCTCTATGACTCTGCGACTGTCTTTACAATATTCTGAAATATTCTTAACTTATGATTGCAATTGACTTTACTCATAAGCCAACCTCATATTGAACCAAGTCACAGATGTATTATTTCCAACCACTGAATAACTAAATCACATGTTGTAAAGATTGAGTTAAGTACTGGAATATATATTTTCGAGTGTTGTTATTTTTATGGTTTAGTCCTTATAATCTGTTTCATGTCATCTGAATGTTGAATAAGCCATGAATATAATTATTTTGGTTTCCAAAGAAGTTTAGAATTGTTAAATTAAGTGAGGCAAGTCATACCTTTGGAGCTTAGATAATTTGATTTGTAAGAGAGATGTGTACAAGCATAATATTTTAATAGGTTTATATTATTTTATTGGATTTGGTTTTTTTTAAAGCTTATTCTTACAGAAGTGATAGTACTATGGTATATTAAATCAAGAGCATTCCTTTTCACTACTTCAGCCCCTGCACAGGGTATCCTGTTTTTCCTTTGGGTAAATACACCACATCATCACCACTCCCTGAAGATATAAGTGTTATTCACCAAAATGCTGCCAGCCTTGCTGATTATTGCTAACAAGTAATTTAGCAAGCATCTTTCTAAGTGGTCCTCTAGGAAGCCATTCCTAAAATGCAAACCTCAGCTCCTTTACTACAAACCATCTCGTGCTAAACGTCTACAAGACTGATCGAAAGGCATGATCTTTGCCAACTTGCCTACACTTTAGCAGCTAAACAAACTGTCAAATGTATCTCTCAGAGAGTCCAAACAGGGAAGTGTAAGCTACAATATTTAATTTAATGTAAAATCATGTGCTTGAAGTAAGATAAGCTCAGAGTAACAAAGATGGGATGAGAAAAAGGAGACAGAGAGTCAGCTAAAATATATACGTATTAACGAATATTCAAAGATGTAAAATTAAATATTTTAGATATCCAACTATATTTAAAATCTGGAGACTCCACTTTACGAAAAGTTATTATTTTGTGCTACAGAGCTGCTTAACATAATAGGGACTTAGCATACTCTTAAAAAATTGTGTACAACTAAGTGAACAAGTTAAACTTTTACTGAAATATGGAGTAAGGACCTGCAATGTAAGTAGAGAAACTTCATACTTTTTCATGTCATTCAGTGTCAAATGTATTAAGGTGCTGCTACTTACTGAAGAAACATGGCACATCAAAGAGTAACTTGCTGATTTGCATGATTAACCGCATGTATATCAAAAGTTATTGTCTCATTTATTCCATACAAAAGAGGACAGCTGCTAGCCTTAACATTATTCTGACTGCACATTCCAATATCGACTGTGATCTGCAATGTTAACTGCCTTTTTTTCTCCACAGACTTTTTTTTTGGATTCATAGTATCCCTACAGTGTGGAAACAGGTCATTTTGTGCATATCGATTATGTTTATATATAAATAAAGTACACATGAGGCTAAGGCAGGAGGTTTAATTGTGCTCATGCAGCTTCAATGAACGAGCTATAGAATTATATTGGTGGCAGCAACTGAAGTCAAATGGATCATATACAACTGTAGAATTTAAATTGCCCGTATCCACCATATGACTCCACTGCCAGTTATTTAATATTCTTCCCTCTTCACCAGAAAGTATTCATACATGATAAGACACACTCACATAGTGTAGTCCAGATTGTATCCACGTGAATATTTTCTTCAGGTGCTGAACCTAAGCAGCCAGCTGTCATCTACACTTTTCTGTGAAAAAAAAGATCAACGGCCAGACTTCTCTGGCCCAAAGCACCGAGGCCAATTGTTGCATCTATTCTGGGACCTCAACTGAGGTTATCTATCTTAGTCCAAGCCAAGCAATGAACATGGGCCTTCCTAAACTGAAGGCCAGCCTAACTATTAATAACTTCCAATAATTGAAGTTAAATCAATTCAAGAACTAAGCATGTATATCCTTATTCTAACAAACGATTGTGAACTCAAATGTTATATATTATAGCATTGTACTGGACTGTATATCCTCACTGAATTACACGCCATGACTGTTAGAAATACTATGCAGGTAAGCACCTGGGGAAGTGATGGCCTAATGGTTTTTATCACTGGTTTGTTAATCCAGAGACCCCAAAAATGTTTGGGTTTGAATCCTGCCATGGCAGATTTGGGAATTTGAATTCAGTAGAAAAAAAGTTTGAGTTAAAAGCGTAATGATGACCATGAATCCCACTGTTTGAAAAACCCATCCAGTTCACTAATGTCTTTTAGGGAAGGAACCTGCTGTCCTTACATGACCAACTTGTGACTCCAGACCCACTGCAATGCAGTTGATGCTTAACTGCCCTCTAGACACTTAAGGATGGGCAATAAATGCTGGCCTAGCCAGTGACACCCACACCCCACACCGTGGCAGCATGGTGGCTCAGTGGTTAGCACTGCTGCCCACAGCACCAGGGACCCAGGTTCAATTCCAGCCTCGGGCAATTTTCTGTGTGGAGTTTGCAAATTCTCCGCGGATTGCTCCGGTTTCCTCCCATAGTCCAAAGATGTGTAGATTAGGTGAATTGGCCATGCTAAATTGCCCATAGTGTCCAGGGATGTGTAGATAAGGTGCATTAATCAGGGGTAAATGTAGAGTAATAGGGTAGGGGAATGGGTCTGCTTCAATTACTCTTCAGAGGTTTGGTGTGAACTTGTTGGGCCAAGTGGCCTGTTTCCACCCTGCGGGGATTCTATGATTTGAAAAAAAGCAGTTAACATTGCAGATCAATGATCTCTCATTCAAAGGTTATTATTGTTGTCTGTTATATCTCCATAATCTTTTTTTCCTTGATTCGAAAACTGATTGATTGATTGAAATGATACCACCTTGCTATAGTTGCATGTTTCTTTTCATTCATAGAATGCTAAGAATTCTCTGACTCAGATGAGTTTGGGCCCATTAGCAGCAAACATCGAGAACTTTCAAGCGATGTCAGTTCATTTTAATTGTATTGAAAATTACTTTATTTTCACTTCTGATGAAATACATTGGCAGAGTACAGGTTAGCCCCACGAACGATGGAAACCTATGTGATAAAGATCTGAAATTGCTTCGAAAGTATCATGTGCATTCAGTACAAAGGAGGTAATTGGAAAAACATTTTCAAAAGCCAAACAGTGAGCATTTTAATTACGCCAAACATTTGTTATAAAATGATTTGAAAAGATGTGGTTTACTTGTATTACTGATTCCAGCCACTGACATTTTTCTCTCTCCCGTTCTCAAACAATGCCTCTGCACTTCACCTTTCTCTTATTGAATTGAAAGAACTATTGTTAATGTCAGTCAATAGTATAAGGATTACCTTGGGCTGACATTCCAGTAAGCTGTTGGAAGATCCATGCAGCATATTTTGAAGTGGATTCTATCCTGTCATCACTGCATTTCCATACCATTACCCTACCATGATGATAGGGCCCCTCCTCCCTGCAATCTTAAAGCCTGTGCTACAGCAACATAACTCAGGATGTGTGTCCTGCTCAGCTTTGTAGACATCACAGCTTGCTGCAAATTTTAAAGCAAGGTTTGCCATGTTGGTAAAAGCATTGGAAGACTTGGACACTGATAGCTAGGTTTTTGAGATGGACTGGAAAGCATCTAATGTTCTTGGTGAATTCAAACTGTTTAGGCAGAGATTGAACAATGCATCCTCAATGAGATTGTGGATGCTTAGTAGCAGGCTACAAAAGTTAGGATTGCGATAGGAAATAAATGTGTGCAAAATCAGTACCTCTCCCTTAATGGTAATAAGAAGAATCCACCAAAACTATAACAACATCAGAAAATCAGCTTGGAATTAAAGTCATGTTACAGTACACATGGTTACTCATGCAGTACAAACAGAAAGCCGATGAGAGGTTGGGTAACTTTGTTAGCTAATGCCAACAGAACACAACAAAGAAGTGACTTCTCTGATGCTGAACTCCTGGAACAAATGAATGAATGAATACTTACTGAATTCTCAAGGACATATCGTACAAGGTGTGGGAATCGCCCCACCAGTTTGAAGGTTCCCTTGCCTTGCAGTGCAGCTAGAGGGTCAATATGGTCTCCTCAAGTGTTCTGTAGAGTAGATATATTAGTTGCAGGATTCCTGATGAGCACCCAACATAATGTAGTCGGGACCATTCCCTCCGCGATTCCCTTGTCAGATCCACCCCCCCCCCCCCCGCCAGTCCTCACCCCACTCCCAGCACCTTCGCCTTCCACCGCAGGAAGTGCAAAACCTACACCCACACCTCGCCCCTCACCTCCGTCCAAGGCCCCAAAGGATCCTTCCACATCCGACAGAAATTTACCTGTACCTCTACTAACATCATCTACTTCATCCATTGCACCCGACGTGGTTTCCTCTACAACGGGGAGACAGGACACCAACCTGCGGATCATTTCAGAGAACATCTCTGGGACACCTGCGCCATCCAACCCCATCACCCTGTGACTGAACACTTCAATTCCCCCTCCTGCTCCGTCAAGGTGTCATCTGCAAACTTACTAACTGTACCTCTTATGCTCGCATCCAAATCATTTATGTAAATGACAAAAAGTAGAGGGCCCAGCACCGATCCTTGTGGCACTCCACTGGCCACAGGCCTCCAGTCTGAAAAACAACCCTCCACCACCACCCTCTGTCTTCTACCTTTGAGCCAGTTCTGTATCCAAATTCTCGTTCAATTCGACTAGCTTTGGACCCAAAGAGTTAAAGAACAGCCTTAAAGAGATACCATCGTAACAGAACTAAATTGAACTCAAATCTTAAACTGAACTTGGATCTCTTCTTTTGATTTTGATTTTCTTTATGATTTACCGAAAGAGCTTCACTGAGGTCCTGGGGAGTATTGCCGATAAAAGGGTCTTTTTTTCCCAGGGAAGGGAAGTCCCAAAATGAAAGGGCATAGTTTAAGGTAACAAGGGAAAAGGTTTCAAGGGTTATGGGACAAATGCCAGCAAGAAACACTAGATTAATTGAGGATATATGATCGATATGGTTGAGTTGGACCCAAGGATCTGTTTCTGTGGTGAAAGTCTCTCTGATTCTATGACTTTATAACTTAATCTGCATATGTGACTGCACTGAAACACCTGAGAATTAGACATTGGTGAGGCCACTTCTGGAGCACTATGTCCAGTTCTGATCACCCTGCTATAGGAAGGATATTATTAAATTGGAGAGAGTGCAGTAAAGATTACCAGGATGTTGCCGGGGCTGGAAAGTTTGAGTGAGAAGGAGAGGTTGGATACGCTGGGACATTTTTCACTGGAGCATAGGATGTTGAGACGTGACCTCATAGAGGTTTACAAAATCATGAAGAGCAGAGATAAGATGAGTAGCAAAGGTGTGCTCCCTAGGGTAGGCGAGTTCAAGACTAGAAGGCATAGGTTTAAGGTGAGAGGAGAAAGACTTAAAAGGTATCTGAGGGGCAACGTTTTCAAATAGAGAATGGTTTGCATGTGGAATGAACTGCCAGAGGAAGTGGTAGATGCTGGTACAGTTACAACATTTAAAAGAGGTTTGGGTAGGTACGTGAATAGGAAAGTTTTAGAAGGATATGGGTCAAACACAGACCAATGGTTTAGTTTAGTTTGGAAAACATAGTCTACAAGGATGAGTTGGACCAGCTTGTCTGTTTTCGTGCTGTATGACTCTGTTGCAATGCTTAGGAGCATTAAATCCAGGAAAGAAACACTTTTTTGAAATTAGGGAGATAAACAGACATTTATTTGTGAACTTAGCAAAAGAGATCCAAGAGCTGACAGTGTTTAAAAATCCTTTTGGCGGGTATTGTTTCCTCTGTTTCCCACTTGGCTATTGGTAAACCAGAACATATTCTGCAGCTTATGAAACATAATGGAATGATTCTTGGGTTGTATTGCAGCCCAGCATGTTATGCAAACAATATGTTCATTATAGGGTGCATAGAACAAGAGCAAGTTAGAAACCCAGGCTTGTAAATTGAGACTGCTGGACATGAGGATTTGGTTTTCAGTGTTGTATCGGTGTGCCCGATCATTACACTGTATGAACAGTTGTTCATGATGAAAGTTCCTGCCATTATTATCTTTATGTTTAGGAGTCTGTTGGCCTCGTATGGTAAAGGAAAAATACTCCTGGCTGAACTAGAAGAATCTCTTGCAGCGAAAAAGACATAGTTTAGTGCAGTCTATGATATTATAGAAATTGCTACAGAGACTTTGATGAGGACCAAATGTTAAGTCTCACTCATTCAAAATCCACATAAATATAGAAGCTAGGACCAAGAGTAAGCCATTTGATCCCTCAAGCCTGCTTCACCATTCATTATGATCATGACTGATCATCAAGTTCAATACCTCAATCCACTCCCCCCCCCCCCTCCATATTCCCTTCACCCCTTAGTCACAAAAGCTATGTCTGCCTCCTTCTTGAAAAAACACAATGTTTTGGCCTCAACCACTTTCTGTAGTAGTGAATTCCACAGGCTTTCCACACTCTCTGGGTGAAGAGATTTCTCTTCATCTCAGTACAAGAAGGTTTATCCCTTATATTTAAACCATGACCCCTGGTTTTGCACCCTCCTACCATCAGCAACATCCTTCCTGCAACTAACATGTGTAGTGCTGTTAGAATTTTATAGGTTTCTAAGATATCCCCCTCATTCCTCGAAACTCCAGTGAATACAAGCCTAACCAACTCAATCGCCTCTCATCTGACAGTCCTGCCATCCCAAGAATTATCTCTGCACTCTCTCTATAGCAAGGAGATCCTTCCTCTGATGAGGAGACCAAAACTGCACATGATGTTCCAAGTAATTGATCTCACCAAAGCCCAGTATAATTGCAGCAAGGCATGCTTGTTCCTGTACTTGAATCCTCTACTAGGAAGGCCAACATAATGTTTGCCTTCTTTACTGCCTACAGCACTTGCACGCTTGCTTTTAATGACTGATGCACAAAGATACCCAAGTTTCATTGAAACTTCCCCTCTTTCGATTTTCAGTCATTCAAATAATAATCTGCCTTCCCATTTTTGTTATCAAAAACCTCACATTTATTCACATAATACTGCATCTGCCATGCATTTGCCCACTCACTCAACCTGTCCAAAGCAGATTGCAACATCTCTACATCCTCCACATAGCTCACCTTTCCACCTGGCTTTGTGCCATTTGCAGATTGTGAGACCATTACATTTGGTTCCTAATAATCATCAACAATTTTTCTGAAAAGCTGAGCTCCTAGTATTGATCCCTGAAGCACCCCACTAGTCACATACACAATCTGCAAAAGGAAAGGACAAACAATTTGAGAACGCACCCACATGACATTCTGACATCAGGTCAAGTCATCGGATGGCCAAAATAGTTCCAAACATAGACAATACCTTGAAGCTTGAGTACTTTACCATTCGTGTTATAATTGAATGTTTTCTGTTAACAGTGTTATAGTTGTCAAGTTTCTTGTGTTCCATAAGAATGCGTTAGTCATGTACTTATTAATGATACACCATCTGGGGTTATTATTGAAGGGGAGAGGGATGATGCGAACATTTTTAAAATAGCTACTTAAATATATCTGCATGCTAATCAGTGCGTCATATCAGAAAATGATGTAATATCACATGATTCAGTTCTCTTGAACAGTCAGCGAGCAGGTGTAAGCCAAAGCAACAGCCAGTCCCCAGTCAATCTCTACTGACTGCCCTTCAATATTGTTGTATGAGACTCGAAAAAGTAAATAAAACAAAAAGTAGCTCTTTTGAATGAGACAATAAATCGAGGCCTCATTTGTCCTCTCAGTTGGATATAAATAAATCATGACATTTTACTTTTTCTTCTAATTTTTTGTGGGACGTGCTTGTCACTGTGCAAGACCCCAGCATTTGTTATTCATCCTCATTGTCTTTGAACAGATCAGTGTCCTTGATTGTTTCGAAGAATGCTTACACGTCCACCACATTTTAGTAAGTCTGGAGTCTGATGGAAGGAGACCTGGTGAAAAAGGCAGCTGTCCTTCCCTAAAGAACGTGAGTGGTCCAGGTGGGGTTTTCTAACATTTGATGAGAGTTTTTATGGTCATGAGTTTATATTTTTGATCACATTCTAGAGATAGAACATATAATTCACTAGTACATGTTCAAGATTTTTTAAATTAATTGGATTTAAATTGACTTGGTTGCTGTGGTGGGAATTAAACTTATAATCCAAAGGGTTAATCTAGGGTTCAGGTTTACTAGCGCAGTGGCATAATTCCTCTCTCCTTCTCCTGCTTCCCACACACTTTAAAGATTGACTTAAAGTCCTGGCAAATGTCTGTCCCTCAAACAACTTGATGAAAGCAAATTATTAGCTTATTATCATATTTCTGTTTGTGGGAGCTGGCTATGAGTAAACTCCCTGCCACACACTTCCTCCATCACAGTAACTGCACTCCAACCATGTTTCACCATGAAGAGCAAGTGGTATCCTGAAGTTTTGTAAGCAACTATATAAACCTAAGTGATTCCTTTTTGTTTTGAAAATGATGTTTATCTGTAATTTGGTCTATTTAATTGCTCAAAACGTCGATTTTCCTGCTCCTTGGATGCTGGCTGAACTGCTGTGCTTTTCCAGCACCACTCTAATCCAGAATTTGGTCAGTTTAAGGCAATTGATAGAATCCTCACAGTGAAAACAGTACTGCTTGAGTGGTTGCAAGTTATGGCCCAGTACTTGCTGAAACAAACAACTAGGTATGGTTGTAGGATTTCAGCTGATTAAATGAGTAAGTGCTGCTCTGTTATGGTAGGGAGAGTTGACTTTTCACAGAATCATGGTGGATTTTTGAATCAGTGCTGCAGTTTGTTACCAATGTGCTCCTCTTAAATTTATGTCTGTGTTGCCTTTATATAAGCATCTACTAAAGGATTGCAGACTGGGGTGACTTGACCTCATTTAAAGTAGCAAAGATTGGATTTGGAATTCCCAACAGATCTATTGAAATTATAATGGGAAAACTAAATATCCCACTATTATGATGGTTTGCTCGAGTAAAATACATGTATTATGATAATAATAGTGTGTTTTGGACATACTTTATAGGTAGATTCCCTCTGTACTGTAATCAGATGTTTTAAATGGCGTCTCCAGCTGTATGTTGGCAAATTGGTATCTATTCTTTTGGCGCTACATGGAAAGCATTGGAATAAAGCCAATCAAATCTTGATTTCTATTAGATCTACATGACTGAGCAGATTCACATGATAGTAACAATTAACATGCTTCACTGGTCTATTAAGCAACATCATAATCTAATCAGAATAGCTCTTGCACAGATAATATGCATCAAGCACCATATGTGACCATCAAAATGCTTTTATGCCAATGACGTAGTGCTGCGCTTAGGTGTTCAAGTGGCTTATCTCACACATCGGCTTCTTTAGAGGTAATTTTGTACTTTTGAAGGATGTAAGAGCCTAAAGAGCGAACACATTTGATATGAGAGTTAATTACAGCCTTGAGCCATCCACAACAGAGACCAAACATTGGAATATAATTTCAGTAGTTATTAACCAATTGGCAGTACCTTCCGGGAACTGATTTCTCTGAAAGATCCAGAGAGAAAGCCTTACACAGAAAATATGAAAAAAACTAAGAAAACTTAATCTTGATTATTTCCTCATGACCTCATTAATATCATTCTGTTATTTGGACTAATTTCAACAACTTGCTTTACTTTCTGCCCATATGTGACCTTATCAGAGACTCATGGGAGGTGGTTGAGTGATATTATCGCTAGACTATTAATCCAGTGATCCAGGTTCAAATCCTGCCATGGCTGATGGTGGAATTTAAATTGAAGTTGAAATAAAAATTGGAATTAAAAATCAAATAATGACCCATGGTAGCATTGTCAATGTTGGAGAACCCATGTAGTACATTAAGGCTCGATAGAGAAGAAAATTGATGTCCTTACCTGCCCTGGTCTAGGTGTGATTTCAAACCCACAGCAAAGTGGTTGAATTTTAACTCCCCTCTGAGCAATTGGGGCTGTGCAATAAATGTTGGTCTGGTGAGAGACATCCCACACCCTGTGAATGTTTTTCTTTCAATGAATTACATTGGTGTCTAATTATCCCACCCCCTCCCGCACCCCCCCCCCCCCCCCCAACCTCTCCAGGGTTAGTTAATTTACTTAAAGATCAACTCCCGCCACAGCTTTGGCATTGAACTGAGATCTGGCCTGATAGACACCATAGAAAATCTGGCGAGCAGCTCATACACTACAATCTGACCAGAACCTTTTATATTCTTGCTACTTGAAGTGCGCAAGATCTCCCATTGAAATTTGGAGGTACCTAAATAAATGTGAGACAGAGAAATCACACCTATATGACTGGTTACAAATTGGGTACTGGACAGAGAATTTTTGCTTTACCTTAATATCCTCGAACATTTCTCTTTTCCCCCACATCTAGAATATTATAGGTGAAAAATGAGAACACTCGTACCCATTTCCTGGGTTCACAGATGTCCAAAATGAAGTTCTCAGCACGTATACAGATTGGGGTGAATCAGATCAGATGCCATTAGGGAGGAGTTAGAATGCACCGCAGTACCGGCAGTATGTTAGGTAGACAGATAGGCGGTTATGTTAGTTAGTATCCAGTGGTTCAGCCAGCCTCCTCTATTAAACTTGCACAACCGAACAAATGTTCCATATAGGGGGGAACCCACCATAGCACTCTTTAAAAGGGTAATTAATTACTGACAGGTTACTTGCTGTTTGTTTTCTCTTTAATTGTTGCTCAGGTTCTGCAAGGGTTTATTACCTTCTGTCGTCATTTAATGTTGCAGAAGTTTGTAGTGAATAGTATAGCATGTAAGGGATTAGATCGAAATACCTTGAAGGTCTCTGCACAAAACAGCCACTTCCGGACCCAAGTCATAGAGTCTTGGTGATGTACAGCATGGAAACAGACCCTTCAGTCCAACCCCTCCATGCTGACCAGACATCCCAACCCAATCTAGTCCCACTTGCCAGCACCCGGCCCATATCCCTCCAAACCCTTCCTATTCATATACCCATCTAAATGCCTCATAAATGTTGCAATTGTACCAGCCTCCACGACTTCCTCTGGCAGCTCATTCCATACCCGTACCACCCTCTGTGTGAAAAGGTTGCCCCTGAGGTCTCTTTTATATCTTTCTCCTCTCACCCTAAACCTATGCCCTCTAATTCTGGACTCCCCTACCCCAGGGAAAAGACTTTGCCTATTTACCCTATCCATGCCCCTCATAATTTTGTAAACCTCTATAAGGT
Organism: Chiloscyllium plagiosum; assembly: GCF_004010195.1. Taxonomy (NCBI): domain Eukaryota; kingdom Metazoa; phylum Chordata; class Chondrichthyes; order Orectolobiformes; family Hemiscylliidae; genus Chiloscyllium; species Chiloscyllium plagiosum. Next base: position 56,268,467 of record NC_057727.1, on the reverse strand, counting down.
CACCCCTCAGCCTCCGACGCTCCAGGGAAAACAGCC
>NC_057727.1:56226510-56267819 GCF_004010195.1 Chiloscyllium plagiosum | reverse complement strand
AAAGCCATGTTGACTATCCCTAATCAGTCCTTGCCTTTCCAAATACATGTACATCCTGTCCCTCAGGATTCCCTCCAACAACTTGCCCACCACCAACGTCAGACTCACCAGTCTATAGTTCCCTGGCTTGTCCTTACCACCCTTCTTAAAAGGTGGCTCCACGTTCGCCAACCTCCAGTCTTCCAACACCTATTTGTCACTATTGTGACAAATATCTCAGCAAAAGGCCCAGCAATTACTTCTCTAGCTTTCCACAGAGTTCTAGGGTACACCTGATCAGGTCCTGGAGATTTATCCACCTTTTCAAGACATCCAGCACTTCCTCCTCTGTAATCTGGACATTTTGCAAGATGTCACCATCTATTTCCCTACAGTCTACATCTTCCACATCCTTTTCCACAGTAAATACTGATGCAAAATACTCATTTAGTATCTCGCCATTTTCTGCGGCTCCACACAAAGGCCGCCTTGCTGATCTTTGAGGGGCCCTATTCTCTCCCTAGTTGCGCTTTTGTCCTTAATGTATTTGTAAAAATTCTTTGGATTCTCATTAATTGATAATCCCGTTGGTTTACAAGAAGACTGGGAAAATGAACAGAGGCCGTGGCAAGCCTCTGAGCTGCCTCATGGGTTACAAGGTCTCTTAGAACTGGTATACATTTTTGTTGTGTTCCTGTATATAAACTAGACATCCCTTCACTGATGTCACATTTTGCACTACCATGTCAGAGGCATCACCTACTGCATTGTGGTATCTTGATAGATAATTGAGGATTTCCTCGATTTGGTCTTCCACTTATGATGTGGCAATACTCGGAGACAGAAGCTAAGAATGAGTGAGGCAACTTTTAGCACACGCTCCTTCCAGGAGGCAAATGGAAACATTTCATAGAGTCATAGAGATGTACAGCACCGAAACAGAACCTTCGGTCCAATTCGTCCATGCCAACCAGATATCCTAACTTAATCTAGTCCCATTATCCAGCACTTGGCCCGTAACCCTCTGGACCCTTCGTATTCATATCCCCTTCCAGATGCCTTTTAAATGCTGTAATTGTGTGTGTGTGTGTTCAGAAAAACAACAATGCAAATTCAGTATCTAAGTAGAAACTGCTTCTGCTGGCATGACAATTGGTTACCAGAGGATGCAGCCTTAAAATGACTGAGGGAAAAAATCAAAGGCAGAATCCAAGCTACAAGGAGAGGCTGGTTCGTTATAAGAAGAGGCTCAACAAACTAAAATTATTTTATCTGGAGCGGCGGAGGCTGAGGGGAGACCTGATAGAAGTGTATAAAAACATGAGAGGCATCAACAGGATTGACAGTCAGAATATTTTCCCAGAGTTGAAATATCTAATACTAAAGAGCATGCATTTAAGATAATAGGGGTAAAGTTCAAAGGAGATGTGAGGGGCAAGTTTTTCATACAGAAAGTGGTATATGTCTGGAATGCGCTGCCTGGGATCGTGGTGGAGGCAGATGTGATAAGGACATTTAAGGGCCTTTTAGATAAGCTCATGAATAAGCAAGCAATGGAGGGCTATGGATCATAGGCAGGCAGAAGGGGTTAGTTTAATTTGACATCGTGAGCCAAAGGGACCATTCGTATGCCAAACTGTTCAAATAAAATGCCTGCAAAATCAACTATGATTGACTGGACACTGTGTGGGCAGCATGGTGGCTTTAGGGGTGGCACGGTGGCTCAGTGGTTAGCACTGCTGCCTCACAGCACCAGGGACCCGGTTCATTTCCAGCCTTGGGCGACTGTCTGTGTGGAGTTTGTACATTCTCCCCGTGTCTGTGTGGGTTTCCTCCGGGTGCTCCGGTTTCCTCCCACAATCTAAAGATGTGCAGGTTAGGTGAATTGTCCATGCTAAATTGCCCATAGTGTTAGGTGCATTAGTCATACGGAAATGTGTTTGGGTGGGTTACTCTTCGGAGGGTCAGTGTGGACTAGTTGGGCTGAAGGGCCTGTTTCCGCACTGTAGGGAATCTAATCTAATCTACTGTGTCGATGCTCAAAAAACATTCCTCTCAAAGAGTCCTATTTTTCACTTTTCCTATTCCCGGAGTGGACAAAGAAAATGCTGTGAAGACACTCTGTAGCTCTACTTGAAGCATGGTAGTAATGACATTAATGACTCGGAGAAACCTGGTGCCAGTCATTCAAATTAACAACAAATGTCCGTCAAGTTGCAACTCACCTTGAGTCTAAACTCCTTAAAAATGAGCAAGAATGGCAAGAGAGAAGCTCAGGCAGCAAATTCTGTTCTCCAAACATCCTCTCGAATGTGTCCCTAGATCTGCAAGTCAAGAATTGACCTACTCAGTTACTGCTGCCTGGCTTGCTGTGTTCTTCCAGCCCCTTGCCTGTCTACATGAAAACTCATGGCAGAAACTCACAACCCCAAGTTGAGGGACAGGACACGACAGATATATTTAGGCAGAAGAAATGTGCAGGCAGGATGCAAAGAGCAGGGGACTCGGATTTTGAGGATGGCTGTTTCAAAAAAACAGACAAAAACATGATCACTCATTTCCACAAGTGAATTCAATAACTCTCATGTTCATCTTGGCACCATTTCACCACGTAGCCTTATGTTGTGTTCAATTATAGCTCATCCCAGCATAAAATAGCCAGTAGCCACAGCTGTTGAGGACGTCCCTACTGTTCAAGTCCAGAAAGCCAGGTGATGAAAGATTTAACTGGAGTCCAGTTTTGTACACTTCAAAGGTTTTTAACTTATAGATATACATTACAAATCTATGCCCCCAAACTTAACAATGACTGCTTTAATCAGCTCCTATATATCCCTTTGAAAATAACAATAAAACAAACTAACAAAAATAGACAAATTAAACCAAACTGAGAGCTAATGACTCCTTAAATGCGCCCAGAAGTTCAAAACAAATTTAAAGTTAAGTTAAAATGTTATTTTAGATAGAGATACTGCACTCCAGATCCTACAGTGCCCACTGGTCATGGAAGGCCTGATCATCATCATGATTAGCAGTCCCTTGCAGACAAGGGTAACTCTCTTCTACTCTCAGGGTCAGTCCATAGATGGCTGAGACTGATGTGGCTACCACAGTTTCTGTTACGCTTGGGGGCAAGTGGCAGTCACAGGAAGGGGTGGGTGGGGCATTGACGTGACAACGCGCTACTTTTGCTGTTTTCACCTGCCTTCCATTTTGTCTCACAGACTAGTATGGAGGTGCTTGATGCCTTCTCAGATCCTCCTCGTCCATTTTGTACGGTTTTAGGCCAGTGATTCCCAGGCATCAATGGGAATGTTGCACTTGAGGGTATCCCTGAAGCCCTTCTGCACGCCTGGGGCTCGCCTACTATTTCTCAGCTGGGAGTAGAGCATCTGCTTGGGGAGTCTCATGTTGGCCGTGTGGATGATGTGCCCAGCCAATCGCAGCCAACCAAGGGCGGTCGGTGTCTCTGCTGGGGATGTTGGCCTGTTCGAGATCGCTTTGTAGGAAAAAAATTCTTCCCAGCAGAATTGCAGCATCTTGCTCAGGCAGCGTTGGTGATACTGCTGCATTACCTTGAGGTGTTTGCTGTAGACAGTCCACAACTCAGAGCCATATCGGAGGACGGGAACCACCACAGCTCTGTAAACCATGATCTTGATGTCGTTGGCCTTAGCTTGTCAGTGAACACCATCTGCTCCAGCTCAGAGTTCATCCAGGTGAGAGAGTAACTATGGAAGAGAGGCAGGCAGTCAGGTTGTGCTCCTGCACAATGAACCATGAGTGGAGCCCCAATTAATGTCCCACACTGAAACATAATTAAATTCTTGACTATCATTAAGAGCCTCCCTCACATAATGCCCATCACGGTTGCAGTTCACTGGGTTAGCACACTGGAAATCAAGCCCTGCTATTGTCGAAAACATCTCAAAAGGTAAAGAGTTTTAAAAGGAGGTGGAATTCCTCAATTTACCCAGCTTTTAGATCACATTAATAGAAAGTATGTATATAATTTCTGCACTTTGCAAAAACGTTACTACTTATTTCAAATAATGATACACTCGCCTTAGGTAAGCAGTAATGATCTGTCATATTAATTCTACTAATTAAAACTTTAATCCTCTTCTGAGCATCCTGTTATGCACATGCCGACAGACAGATGAAGAAAGGTAAAGAAACAAGGATTATGAATGGGTAAAAAGTTCAGTGGCTCCTGTACACAAGGGTTGCCAACACAATTCTTGTAATTCTTTTGTTCGTCAGAATGTTCCATCTCTGGATGCTTCCACTGGTTTAAAAGAGGCACAGAGTGGCTAGTCCGCTTACGAATAGATTTCTGTCTTAACAGCTTATAGGATCTGCTGAAGGAAATATTAACTGGTTTTCTTCAGACTTCAAGTGGCTTCCTGCAGAGAACAGAGAGAGAGAGTTCCTATGCTGATGGTGCTCTAAAGGCTTCTCTGTGTCTTTTTCACAGCACAACCTATTCAGCTACCCAAGGACTCGTCATACAACCATTGGCAGGAAGGCCTTTGTCACTCATCCACAAACCAATCACTATTTGTTGCGAAACAAAGCTCCATTTGTACATGAACCCTTGGCACAAGTTGCTATGCAATCTCCGCTGTACAACAATGTTCACAATGCCTATCAAGTTACTTACTTTCAAGCATGCAGCAATTCTGTCGACAGCCTTGGTAATTAAAATTGTTCTTTTCTCATGCGGTCTACAATTAAAAATAAGATAAATTTAAGCAAAACACAGCGTGTGGACATGATAAAGTATTGATGCTGAACCCCTGAAATTCTATTCAAATGGAAAGCTGAATCAAGTGAAGGGGGTCAATATCAGTTCTGTTTATGACCTTTCTCTCTAAACTTCAGAACAGGATCACATCACAAACCATTGTCCATTTATATCATTATGCAATTGAAAACTCTTTCAAATTGTGCATCTGTTACGGCTCTCACACATCTTTTGATGACATGGACACGATACTGATGCTTGCACTTTCAGCCTGAAAGAATCTGGAGACGTAGAACTTAAAATGAGCCATGACCTTGCCTTTACTGAGAACGGGCCAGTCAGCTCCCCTGTGTTTGATCCAAATTTAGAATGATAAGTTATTTCCTCAAGGACAATATGTCCTCATCAAATATAATTTCTCTGTGAGCTTTCTGCTATATTTACTTCTATCCTTCCTGATTGGAGAGATAATAATCATGAGAACATAGCGCAGTCTTACTCTTGCCTTTGAATTTGATCCTCCCTGTCCTCCTCACCAGCCAGAACAAGGGAATTCTAAGGAGTAATTTCATAATTTTTGAGGTAGCTGTCTGAGGAGGAATATGCAATAGGCAATTAGCATGAAAATGTCAGGTGAAATAAGATGTTTCTCTTTGAAGTCAAGAGCACTATACAAAAATATATGTTGTGGGCATCAGCAACAATTTTCATAGTTCCACAAATGCAGGCAACAAGCAACATGAATTTAGGTACCCAGAAACTGAGCTGAGGTATGATTTCCTGGCTAGTGACACCCCTACTTCCTTAAATTGTAATGATGTTAACACTTTAAAACATTTATTTTGCCCTTGGGTGTTTTCTTTCGAGAGGTCATAAAGGCAGAGGTGCTGAAATGTCTGGAAATGTCTACTTTAATAATGGCAGGGAATGGCCAGTTCTCCAGTTCAGTTTTTTTCTAGTTTGGTTTAGTTGTAGCAGAAGTTGTTACAGTGCAGAAATAAGGTTCCATGCTTCAGCAGATGATCCTTGGTTTTCTCTCTGAAATCTCTCCTGCCCATAAGAACCTGTTTTTAAAATTTACCTTTTGCCATGGGGTGTGTTTATTGGATATTTCAGGAATTGGAACGCTCCTTAGTTAAGTCACTGTATTGAGTTGGTTACATTTTCAAACAGCTAAGTTATTCTAAATCCCGCTTTCTTTTTTTCATGTTTCAACTGTAGTGTTTGAATAAATTCTGTTTTGCTTAAAGATGAGTGGTTTGACCAGCTGCATCACACCTGGAATATCCATTTCACATCTGCCTCTAAGATAAGACAAGGTTATGGTCTAGGCTATATTCTTAAAGTATTTGGGGGGGAGGGTCTGGCGTGATCCATAACAAAATGTTCATCCTGAATGGCAAGTCACAAGCTCGATTCAGAAAGAACTTGCATTTATTTAGTACCTTTCAAGACCTCAGTTCCAAACTCTACAGTCACTTGTAATACAATAGAAAATTTGAACACAGCCAAAATTATTAATGAGGGTGATAATCAAATGTTCTGCTTTTAGTGGTTGATGGATAAATATTACTTAAAATTGCAAAATACTCTGCCACTCTTTGAATTTATATCTACTGGAAATGGCAAACTTTGTACAATATCTTCATTGAAGGATAACACTGCCAACAGTGCAGCACTCCTTCAGTACTCCAGTGCTGTGGCAGCCTGGATTAGATACACATGTCTTTGGAGTTCAGTTTAAGATTTTCACCTTTTAACTCAAAAACAGGAAAGCAAAGGATGGTACTTGGAGTTGGCCTTCCTTCATTGCACAATTGTACTGTGATGTTTACATTTTTCCGCTGCGTTCCTACTTATCCCTTCCCTGGTATAACAAGATAATTGAACCCGGACCCTATAATTGAAAACAACTCCTTAAAGCAGAAAAACCATAATAAAAGTTAATCAGACTGTACATTTTCCATGGTAATATATTCAAATTACCTAATGAATCAACATTGCAATAAAGATTTACTTGTTATTAGATCTCCAGGCTTAAGGACAGAATTATTTTCAACTAAGTATTATATGTATTGTCATCTATTAATATTATTGTGTTTTTTTTCTCTCAGCCAAACAGAAATATTCCCCTAGAAAGAGAAGTGTGAAACGGCACTAATAGAGAGAAAGAAACCCTCTAGTATTTTATAACCATGTATGGGATTTATGCAGTCATAGAATGACAGATGATAATTGGACCAGCCAAGGGTGTTAAACTATTTACGCAGCCAGCAATAATTGGGGTATATAAATCTCAGCAGAAATCAAGTGGTAATCAGAGAGGCATTGCTGTCTTTTGGTTTCTTGAATACCAAAGTGATGTAGTCAGGAATTAATGAGAGCGTTACATTTTGCACAATTGCACAAATGGTCAGTTTCTTTTATCTACTTCTCCTCTCACAGACTAAGGTGTGTGTTAACAGCATTCAGCATTTCACCAGTTCCTACTTAGACCATTCTTTATATTTCTGATGAAAATAGTGGGATTATAAACAATCTATAAGTTTACCTTTCTCTGCAGAAACAAATGTTTTTCTTTGTTCAGTGTGCCCGCAGTCTTGAAATTTAATTTTAAAAAATTTATTACTGAATCTTTTCCAAGTATTCTTCAGCCACTTGCCAGAGAAACAACTTTTTGAAGTATGCAAGAATACAAAACTAGCTCAATCCTGAACACGTGATGCATTTTCGATCTTATCCAGATGATATGTTCCAACTTTGAGAAAATAAATAATCTTCAAACTGAAGTGTCCCTTTGTGTCATAGTAATTTTAGTGATTAGATTATTGAAGTAAATCATAAAAAATACAATGTTACTGGCATGGACACTATTACTGTTCAGCTAAAAAATGATTTATTCACTCATGGTTAAACGCAACTTGGATCTTTCGCACAAGCGGAAATGTCCTGTTTAGTTAAGGAATGAGATTTTTAAAAATGGAAATGGAAAAATAGCTCAGTTTCTGTTATCTTCAGCAATTGCCTGTTACTGCCTCAGTTCTTCAGCTGGAACTCTAAACTGAAGAAGCTGTCTTAATCCTCAAAATATTTATTTACTCTCAGGATAGAAATCCTAAATTTGTGTCGTCAACACAGACACTGAATGTTTGCTTCTAAGTGCATGTGTTTTTTGATGTGCGCGCAGATCCTGTAAGAGGCTTATGGTCAATGACCTCTGACTTTTGACTCCAAGTTTCGACCTACCCCAGCTACACCAAAGGACAAAAGGGAGAGGTCAAACACAAATAATGAAGCCCAAACAACAACTTTGCCATGTAGGATTCCCATAATAGTTAGCACTTATTCCTTTAGCTCTATTAGACATTGATTGGTGTAGGCATACATATTCTTTTTATATGCTCCATTCTGTGGTATGTCATTTTTTCTCATCAAATAAATGAAGACAATGCTGAAGCTTAAAACATATGTCTACTTTATTTGGGATTTTATTGATTGACTCTGGTTATGGACATAGTTAACACTTAAACAGATGCAGTGTAAGTAGTTGAGATACCGCAAGAACCTATCATTATTCAGGTGAGGTATTTATGTAATCATAATTTAAGGTAGATAAAGGAAACATATAACTGACCCTTCAAGTCAGGTAATGATGCACTTTTTAACATGTGCATTCCAGTAGCTCGGAACAGATTGGAAAAAGGAACTGAAACTGCAGTAACTGAGAAAAGAACAGTGGGTTAATGCAATGGATGAGACTCATTAGAGGCTCTGACAAGAGCAGCCATGAATTTGAGAAAATACAAATCGGTCTTCTCTTTTCAGTTGTTGTCCCTGCAAATGTTGGATTGTGCAGGTGTTTATCAATTGGATTTCAAGTGGCAATGCCCAACCTAATTTAAATGCCATTCTGATTTGTAGCAGATAGATATGTTGTGAGGTACAATGTTATTCTACTGGCAATGCCAAATTGCATGGCCCAAGCTACAGAGTTTAATTGCTTGATAAAAAGAACCTCAGGACCATTTAAGTTTGAATTGTTGCTTGGTCAGGGAACATTGCCAATTGGATTCCAAAGCCTTGGGTCACTTTGCAAATTGAAATATGCATTGTTAATTCTAACCCATGATTTAGAAGCATTCTGCATCACTCTGCATTTGAAAGCTGTTTTGCATCTAAAAGAAATTATGACATTCATCAATAATATACGGAGGTGCTGTGTTTAGTATGTTACTTGCAAGTCTCTGAGTAGATAAAAAATATACTGCTTAATGCATAAGGCTACTGAGTAAACATTCCAGTACAATACTAGGGGAATGCTGCACTGTCAGAGGTGGTTTCTTTTGGATCAAACATTCATGTGAGTTCCATTTGCACTCGCAGGTAGATGTATAAGGTATTGAACATATTTTTCTGTTACTTTCTTTCAACTGGTTGCCTAATTTTTTTAAATGCTAAAATATTGTAGTAAATAAACACAGCCTGAGATTAATGTGGGATTGTTGTGGACTGGAAAGATTGCAGTTCAGGAGATATAAGACTGTACTGCATTCGTAATGAAGTGTGACTTCTGAACATATGGACATTCTGGACCAGTTGGATGTAACGTCTGGACATATGGACATCTGGAGCAGTTGGATGAGGTTGTGGACTATTGCATGGGAATCGATGACTAGGTGGGCAGATCAGTGCCAATGTTTGGTGAGAAAAGGACCCCAGTATATATCCAATGGATATTCAGAAGGCATTTCATTGACCCTTCTAATAGAAGCCAAAGAGGTTTAGTTGAGATGAGTGAAGTGCATTTTTCTTATATTTAAAGCCCACTTGAATGGATAGAAAAAAAAACACATTATTGCAGCAAAATGGATTAGGTGCTAATTTATTGGAAGGCTTTACATTTTTTAAACTGAAGTGAAACCTAAAATTAAGCGCCAATAGAATGTATCACTGTTAGTACAGTATATTCTCATTTGCACTGAAGGTTGTTATCACTGATGCATGTGAGATTTGAGTCTTTGGGATATTGCTGACAAGATCTTACATAGTGCCATGCTCAAAGAAGAAAAACCAGCTGCATAACATGAAAGACCAAGTTGACTGTATTTTTTTGTCAAAGCCATGGCTCTGAAATATATTAGTCCGAAATTTGTGCTTTCAGTGTGTTTTATAAATAGAGGCATGAAGTACAAAAAAAAACTTTTCTAAACTGATATAAAACAGTTTGACACCACTGTGACTATGGTTCCCTATTCTAAGCATCTGAAAGATGTATAATATAAAGAACATTTGAGGACTCTGGGTGTATATTCAATGGAGTTTAGAAGGATGAGGGGGGATCGAATTGAAACATACAGAATACTGAATGGCCTGGACAGAGTAGATATTGAGAAGATGTTTCCATCGGTAGGTGAGACTAGAACCCGAGGGCACAGCTTAAGAGTAAAGGGAAGACCTTTTAGATAAAGAGAAAGTTCTTCAGCCAGTGAGTGGTGAACCTATGGACTTCATTGGCACAGAAGGCTGTGGAGGCCAGATAATTGAATATATTTAAGATGGAGATAGATATGTTCTTGATTGTCAAGGGGCTTGTCAGGGTAAATACTAATAGGATGTTTCCTTTCATGGGAGTGTCTAGGACCAGAGGGATACAGCTCAGCTGAATCGAGAGTTACAAGCTAGTAAATGGAAGCTGGGTACAGTAGACCACCATAGACTGTAGATTAATATTTGGTCATCATGTCAGCGTTTGGTTTGCATTGTGGGGGCAAACATCACCATCCATTGATTTTGTTTATGTTTGCTTTTGGTGGCTAGAAACAAAAGCTCATGTTTGAAATGATCAGATTGTTTGTCTTGTGATGTGATTTCCTCCAGCTGGTCAACAGCAATCTGGGGGTGTACAGCGGGGATTGGGGACTGGCTATTGATGAGTTTGGAAGGTCAGCAAGAGAGAAAGGGTTGGAAAGCAAGAGGTTTGCTATTCATACCAGATGGCAGGATGAAACTAATCTGGGGACTAAGAAGGTGCATGAGTCAGGAAAGATATACTCATCCTGACTGATTTCAGTGGTGTCAGATGCCAGGGGCACTTTTGTAGTGAGGCACATTTGCTTTGGAAGTCAGAGGTGCTATCGATGTCCATGTCCCCCAACAATTCTAGTCTGCTACTTCTTATTGTGTTACAGCTTGTAGCTCCTGGGAAAGAAATCACAGCCTGCTGTTTTTCCTGGTTTCAGACTTCTTATCCACACACCCTTGCATCAATCATCCTCCTTATCAAACAACCATAAGAAGATGAGCAGGAATTAGGCCATTCAGCCCACTGAGTCTGCTCTGCCATTCAATCATGGCTGATAAGTTTCACAACCCTATTCTCCTGCTTTTTCCCCATAACCCTCTGGTCCTAGACACTCCCATGAAGACAGCTCACCACCACCAAGGCTCAGGAAATAAATGCTGACTCAGTGAGAAACACCCACATGCCATGAGTGAATGTAGCTGCAGTTCTCAAATGGCTGTTTCATGTATCTGTCCCCTCAATAATCTAGCATGCAGCAGATACGGCTTCTGTACTTTCAACAAGCTGACACTGACTGCCGACCCTGGACATTGTTCCACCATTTGCCGGTAGTATCTTGCATCTGGGAAACAGCAATTAATAATATGGAATACAGGAGTAGTAGATACTGTCAACACCGGGACCTGACTGGTCACCTGGTACCACCCAGAGCCTCCATGTCCCCTATTATCTTGCACTACTCAAGCCCATTTTACTCGCAGGGGAGCCTCACCATTGAGCTTCACCTCCAACTGAAATCCCTGTCCCTGAATCCTGGTAATCCACCAAGGTGCCATAAGGAATAAGAACAGGAGTAGGCTGTCAGGCTCCTCAATTCTGTTCCACCATTTAATAGGATGATGACTCATCCAACGCTCCTCATGTCCACTTTCCTGCCTTTTCCCCACAATCCTTGACTCCCTGACTGATCAAGAATCTAGCTGTCTCAGCTTTAAAACATGCAAGGACTCTATCTCCACAGCTCAGTCATGAGGAGTTTCAAAGACTCACAACCCTCTGAGAGACGTAATTCCTCCTTATTTCAGTCTTAAATGGGTGCCCCTTAATTCTGAGACTATGCCCTCTGGTCCTCCACTCTCCCATGAGAGAAAACATCCTCTCAGCATTTACCCTGCCAAGCCCCTTAATAATCCTATATATTTCAATGAGATCACCTGTCTTTCTTCTGCACTCCAATGAGTAGAGTCTCAATCTGTTTAACCTTTGCTCATAACCTCTGCTCACCTCTTATGAAATGACATCTTTCCTTTAATATGGGTAACAACATTGCTCACAGTACTTCAGATGTGGTCTCTCCAGTACCTTGTACAGTTGCAATAAGATTTCCCTCGCCACATACTCCAAACCCCTTGAAATAAGGGCCAACATTCCATTAGCTCCAGTACATTCACTTCCTTCTTCTGTATCATACTCCAGTTGCTGACATTTTACCCACTTACTTGAACTACTTACATTTCTGTCTAAAAAAACATTTTTATTCACAAGCTGTCTTTGCACCTATTTTTGTGTTATTTGCAAATTTGGCGATAGCACATTCACTTTCTTCCTCCTTGTCATTAATGTATATTGTAAACCATTGTATCCCAGTACTGATCCCTTTGAAATTCTACTGGTCACAGGTTGCTAGTCAAAAAAAGAAGCTCTTATCCCCACTCACTATTTCCTGGCCATGAACTAAGTCTCAATCCATGTCAATATACTACCTTCAACACCATTCTTATCTTATGACTTAGCATTTCATGAGGTACCTTGCTGAACACTAAATACAATATATCTAATCATTCCCCTCTATCTGCTCCGGTTGAGACTTACCCTTAATTGGCATCTTGCCAATGCCTAGCAAGAAACCTGCCTTACCACTTGGCAAAAGTGTAAACGTTTGTGTGTGATGCTTCCAAAGTCGAAATGGGCCTCGCTGGAATTCCCTTGCAATTCTTGTCAGAAGTCCCATGACAGCCCACATCGCTCACCATTTCTAAATGGCTTTGATTTTGTTCTAGCATTTAAATGTGCGATACATTCTCTCTCGATTGAAGACTTGTATAAATCAATTTGGGTAGGTGTAAAGAAAAGGAAACAGAAGGAAGGTAAAAGTGAGAAATATAGAAGGAAAGCAAGTAAGGAAGAAAATTTGCATTCATGGCCTCAGGGCACTCCTGAGATGTTAATATTTCAATGGAAAGATGGCACCTCTGACCATGCAGAACACTCTCCATACAGCACAGAGGTACCTACTAAGATCAAGGAGTTAATGTCACAACTTTCAAACTCAGAGTTGTGAGTGAAACTATCTGTGCCATGGCTTTCATCAGGACATAACAGTACAAGATTTCCACAGTGTTACTGATTTCTATACTTGCTTCACCCGACACTGGAAGTGAAGCAGCACTGACTATCAAATGAAAACATAAGTGTTTTATAACAGAATTTAAAAATGAGGTTTCAACTATGAAATGAGATTTGAGTACTGTGTGTGAAATGTATATTTTTGTGAGGACGTGGATTAGAGGACGATGATAGACTGTCAGTGGTGCAGTAAAGTGATAAATTAGGATTTATGAAGGGTGTATTATGCTTCTAGTACTTACAGATAAACACAAATGGCTAAGCATTAGCTCAAATTTATCTCCCTGAACGATGAGCTATTGTGCCATGTTATTACATTTCAGAGTTCTCCATGAATTAACAAAGTTATGAACAAACTAGTTCTTTAATTTCCTATACAATTAAACTAATTTGATCAGTACCTTCCTTCCATTTAACAATGGTTAGTATGTGGAAGTATTAACTGGAAAGATTCAATAAGACTGCTCTATCTGACGGGTTTCTTATAAACATCAGTAGCAGTAAATAAAAAGAAATGAACGCGCAATCATGATGGATGAATAGGAGTTATACATACAGAATGAAGGCCAGATTCCAAGACTTCGGAATCATGTAAATATTCTGACTTCCTAATGGCCTTCTACGTGCCATTATTTGTATGTCTGGGCAGAACCTTCCTAGCTGCTCAGTGCCATGACCAATGGTGAGAAAGTTGTGAAATTGCAGCGCAAATTGAGAAAGACATTTCTGATTTTTCCTTTCAGCTTTAAATGTGAAGTTCTGAATCCTGCTAAAAAGCAACAATGACTTGTTTCAATGTACTTGCATCACATCAGTAGTTAATCTTGCTTCTTTGTCTTGAAGCTCTCAGTTGTTCCCTCCGTCTCCGGGGAAGTTAGAGAGCACCAGTCTCCACCTTTTCCCCTGGCAGCTCATTCCATACATGCACAACCCTTGCATGCAAAAGTTGCCACTCAGGTCCCTTTTATATCTTTCCCCTCTCACCCTAAACCTATGCCCTTTAGTTCTGGACTCTCCCACCCCAGGGAAAATACTTTGTCTATTTATCCTATCCATGCCCCCTCATGATTTTATAAACTTCTATAAGGTCACCTCTCAGCCTCCGACGCTCTGGGGAAAACAGCCCCAATCTGTTCAGCCTCTCCCTATAGCTCAAATCTGCTAATCCTGGCAACATCCTTGTAAATCTTTTCTGAACCCTTTCAAGTTTCATAACATCCTTCATACAGGAAGGAGACCAAAACTGCATGCAGTATTCTAAAAGTGACCAATGTCCTGTACAGCCGCAACATAACCTCCCAGCTCATATACTCATTGCTCTGACCCATGGGATCTCCCCCATTGCATCCTACAGCAGATAGGATTTCTGCTTTCATGGCCTGCAGCTCCCCTCCTCTCACATTCTGACAATTGGGTAAGGCAGAATGGATCACTGGGCTCAGGCACATGAACATTCATTTTACCTCCTCGACATTTTCCAGCCCCTGTGGGTCGAGGCTGAGAGATAAATGGGAGGGAGAAGGGTTGGGGGGAGGTAGCTGGGAAAGCAAGAGGTGGATGAAGGTGAGGGAGAAGGTGATAGATCATAGGGGGGAGTGACGGATGGGTGCAGGTCCTGGGCCTCCTCCACTGCCAAACTGTTACCTGGAGGAGGAACGCCTCATATTCCGTCTTGGGACCCTGCAACCACACGGGATAAATGTGGATTTCAACAGCTTCCTCAATTCCCCTCCCCCACATTATCCCAGTCCCAAGCCTCCAACTCGGCACTGCCCTCTGAACTCATCCATCACTCATGATAGAGATGTATAAAATAGTGAGGAGTACAGATAGGGTGGACAGGGAGGAATGTTTCCCCTTGACGAAGGAATCAATGACCAGGAAGGTATAGATTTTAGGTAAGGGCAAGAGGTCTAGAGGGGATGAGGGGAAAAAATATTTTCATCCAGAGAGTGGTGGGAATCTGGAACTCTCAACCTGTAAGGGTGATGAAGGCTGAAACCCTCATAACATTTCAAAAGTATTTAGATGTGCATTTCCATTGCCAAGGCATACACAGCTACGGGTCAAGTACTGGAAAATGGGATTAGAATAGTTAGTGGTTGGTTTTCACCTGCGCAGATGTAATGGTTTGGAGGATCTTCCTCTGTGTTGTAGACCTATACAACTCGAGGTAAAATCAGTCAAGAGAAAGGTGAGCAAGTTGGTGGCAAAGTTGTCCAAATGAGCACTGACAGAAAACAAATGTTACTCCAGAGCAATGGGCACATTAAAACAAAACAACACAAAATAAGATAATTCTCATTCTGTGAAATGTTAATGGATTAGTATTCACACTGCTGTCTCTGGATAGATTTATCTACAGTGTGGGACACTTATGTGTCATTATAACAAACATCTAGTTATTTTATTTCCTAGTCCAAAACCTTGCTGATTAAATTTTAGGAGTGCTCTGGGGTCCCATTTGGTCTAGTATGGCAGAAATAATCCATTTGTGAAGGAGATATAAGTGTAAGTTTGAAGCACACTGATGTTAGGGGTAGGTTCTTCACTCAGCGAGTCGTTAGTTCATGGAATGCCCTGCCAGTAACAGTGGTGGACTCTCCCTCTTTATGGGCATTTAAGAGGGCATTGGATAGGTATATGGAGGATAGTGGGTTAGTGTAGTTTAGGTGGGCTTGGATCGGCGCAACATCGAGGGCCCAAGGGCCTGTACTGCGCTGTATTCTTCTATGTTCTATGTTCTATGTTCACTCATGTGGTGATTGTAATGAGGTAGAAATTATAAATTAAGAGTTCTCTGATTGGGGCTATTAACCTGGTCCAATCAGGGAACCCTGGCTGACAGACATAAATACAAGTGTCAGAGGTTCTGTTCATTCTGAGAGGTGACTCTGAAGAAACCAGGCCAGTGTCATGTACTGTGCCTGTGCAAATAAAGGGTGAGTTGGTAACAAGATACCGGCCTCTGTGGAGTCACTTCACCTCACAGGAGTGCTTATAAAATGGGAGCATTGTAGCACAAACAATCCTCGAACTTGGATGGAGCCCTTTCTATTTATGTCATTGAGATACTTCTGCTTTCACACCTCATTGGAGGTAAAGTGAAACAAGAGAAACGCAGGTTTGTTTACTGATACGCATATGCTGGCCTTTCTTGTGAGCAAGAATGTTTTTCTTGCATAGTGTGCAAGTTGCAGTCACAGGTTGTGGATAATCAGATCATCGATAACCACTTTTCTGATTTCTTGGTGCATGTTGACATTGGCATTCTGATTTGTTTTGTTGCTATCCATCCATGCCCACTTGTCTCAATACAAAACATTGGAATCAAACCTCTTTTGAAGTCGGAGCATACTCATGGTTTGAGTGTGATACTTCTGGGGACTAAATATATGCTACTTTTGTTCCATAATGTTTTCACAAAGCAATATCACTGTGGGTTTTTAATAAGCTTTAATAAAGGAATTTTGACATTGTTTCAGGAGGTTGACAAATGTTTATCTTTAAGCAATGTGGAGCTCAAATGTGCCAGAAAAAAAAGTTGATCTGAAAACACAGTACATTCTTAACCCTTTGTGGACTTCAGTGGAATGTATATTACAAAAATATCCAAGAGATTTTATTCTCCTGATATGGGGAGACAGTGGCATAGTGGCTGGACAAGCAATCTATAACGAGGTAAAAACAATGACTGCAGATGCTGGAAACCAGATTCTGGATTGGTGGTGCTGGAAGAGCACAGCAGTTCAGGCAGCATCCAAGGAGCAGCGAAACCGACATTTGCCCGAAACGTCGATTTTGCTGCTCCTTGGATGCTGCCTGAACTGCTGTGCTCTTCCAGCACCACTAATCCAGAAGCAATCTATAACCCCAGGTGAATGTTCCAGGGACATGGGTCTGAGTCCCACTATGGCAGATGGAGAAACCTGAATTAAATTAAAAGTCTATTGATGATTAAGAAACCATTGTTGTTAAAAACCCATCTGGGTTCGCATTTGGCTTTAGGGAATAAAATCTGTGACCCTTCCCTGGTCTGGCCTCCATGTGACCTCAAAGGCACAGCAACGCTGTCCTTTGAAATGGTCCCATTTCTCTCAGGACATGGGGCAATAAATACAGACCCAGTTAGCAATGCCTATAGTAAAATTGAATTGAATTGAATTGCATTGACTTGAATCAAATTTGTCTTGTCACTAAGATATGAAATCAGATCGTAAATCTTTTTTTTATAAATACTTAATGATTAATTTTAAACCATTGAACACATAACGCAAGTTGTCTAAATTTCTGGAACGTAATTACAATAGTTTAGATGTTATCCTTCTGGAATCTCACACCTTTAATTGTGTGGGCATTGTATTAACAAATATGTCTGTCTGGCAGGGATTGGAAATAAAAGGAAAGCCACCAAACCTCGTTCTACTTATGAGGAATAGCTGCATTTTTGTTCTAAGATGAACAATGGATTCGTGGACAGATGAATCGAAGCTAATTGATGACTCATTCAGGAATTGTGTCACACGATTGAAATTGCAGTGTTCTCTAAAGCATTTACAGTACTTACAATTTCAGAACTCTTTGTCTCAGTTTGTTTTTCTTATCACGCAAATGAGTTGAGTATGAAAAACCAGCAAGACAGTTGGACATTGCCCAAAACAAAAACAAAGAACTGAGGATACCAGAATTCAGAAACAAAGACTGAAACTGCTGGAAAAACTCAGCTGGTCTGGCAGCAGCATGGAGAGAAAACCGAGTCACATTCTGGATCCAGTGACTCTTCTTCAGAATGTTCTAAAGAAGCGTCACTGGACCTGAAACATTAACTCTGCCTTTTCTCCAATGAGGCTGCCAGACCTGCTGAGTTTTTCCAGTAATTTGGGTGCTTCTGAAACACAATGTGGGATTCCAGGCTTGGAGCTGAGTCTGCTTCAAGTGTGAACCTCTTGGCAATCTGATCTGACAGAAGCTTGTCCTCACCTGAGAAGTGCGCCGAGTCTCTGTATGCCAACCACATACCGCCACGCATTTAACATTAAAAGGAATCTGCAACTCCTGCTTTGATTGATTGACTCTGCCTGATTCTTGAGAAAACAACCTTCCCTGGGCACTATCTGGCACATGTATTAATAGGCTTGGAGCTGAGTCTGCTTCAAGTGTGAACCTCTTGGCAATCTGATCTGACAGAAGCTTGTCCTCACCTGAGAAGTGCGCCGAGTCTCTGTATGCCAACCACATACCGTCACGCATTTAACATTAAAAGGAATCTGCAACTCCTGCTTTGATTGATTGACTCTGCCTAATTCTTGAGAAAACAACCTTCCCTGGGCACCATCTGGCACATGTATTAATAGGCGTATAATTTTCATTTTAACCTTTTCTTCATCAAAAGAATTCTTCCTTGTATGCTTGTGTGTGTATATATGACACAACTGTCATCCCCTGGGTTTGAATACATGGATAAAGCACACTTCTGATTTAAAACTAAAACATCCTTGTTGGAGGGGGGGGGTCACTTTAAGAATTGGACTTCAAAAACAGAGTGAAAAAGATAACATGCAACACCCTCTTTCAAAAGAGTGTGAAAGAAAAAAAGATTGAAACATCTCTGTTCATGTGGAGATGTGAGAAAAGTATAAGTTCAGATCGTCCATAACATTGATGACAATGACCAAAGTTTATTATGGTTCAGAGTGAGGTGTTAGTTAATGGGAAACCATAGGGGCCAACAAAGCAGCCTATTCTTAATTTGCTCACCTTATTAATCTATTCTGCAAAGACAATGGCACCTTCACTAAAATAATTCAAAACAAGGTCAGAACATTATCAGAGGTTTGATTGCAATCCTATACAATCTTGAAATCTGGAGTAATCACCAATATTCTCCAAAGCCTTGACTCCACTTTCCTGGGAAAACAGAATGACACATTCCTTGTTTCACACATCACTTAGAACAGCGCTGGTGATCTATTAGAATAAACCTTGGCAATAACACAGTATAAGCAAAAATTCCCTGCATGCATGTGACATACTATTATATCACAAACCCTGCCATTACATTCAAGGCCATTTCAAAGTATTAAATGACTTGGGGTCTCCTAGGCTTCATATTCAATGAAGGGGAAACATAGAATTTCCCTTATACATATTCCCAAAACATCATCGGAGGACAAAGCCACGATATGTAGCTTGTAGAGGAAAACAGAAACTAAAACCCAAAGAAATCAAGAAAGACCAGTTCTTGGTTCATTCAGACATTTTGATGTTATGTGTTTGGAGTAGCAATCCTCATGGAAAGCAGATTTGACAGTTAAATGATAACCTACAGCATTTGTCAATTGACTCATGGGCTGCTGTTATCATTTACTGAAAGACGGTGCTGGAAATGTACAACAAAACAGAAAACACTGGTAATATTCAGCAAGGTTAGTCAGTATCTGTGGAGAAAACACCTCGACCTCGATTTTGTTTTTGTCTTTGTTGCAGGTTTCGATTTTTGACTTACTTTCCTTGTTTCACTTTGCTGGAGTTTATCATTCTACCATTCACATCTCATCCGCATATTTGTTTCTTTACTTGTCTTGTGACTACTCCCTTTGGCCTTATAACCTTTTATCATGTAATCTTACCTGCTTTTCCACCCTCTTGTGGACCTTCCCTTTGGTTTCTCATTTTGAGATTCACTTCTTTCACTTGCTCAAAAGCAATGGTCATCAATTTGAAATGTTCACTCTCTCTTTGCCCCAGTGCTGCCTGGCCAGCTAAGTATTTCCAGCATTCCTGATTTGCTATCATCATCATTTTCTTCACTCTTCCCCATTCTGTTGATGAAATAAAATGTGATTGATGCTGAATGTTAATGCAGAGAGAAAGTGAGGACTGCAGATGCTGGAGATCAGAATCAAGAGTGTGGTACTGGAAAAGCACAGCAGGTCAGGCAGCATCCGAGGAACAGGAGAATCGACGTTTCAGGCATTCATCTGACATTCAGCCCTTCTTTTGAATATTATTGCAGTTTTTTGGCACGTTACCTAGTTTTATCTTTCAAAGATTTGTTATGTTATTGGTTTTGACTTGATTGAACACTACATTTTTCAGAATAAGTTTGCTCATGCAATCTTCCCAACTCACCTTATTACCTATGTACCACAGCCCCATGGTGCACTGCTTATCATATTTTCCCACTTACCATAAGCACAGATGGTCTGCACTGCAGGGATATCCTGAGATCCATGGTGCCAGCACACCTTTGACCATTCTGTTAAGCACTGGCAGCTTGGAGTTGCTCTTCACTGTGCATGCAGTGGGAAGGCAACTATAAACTAATGCTTCCCAGGGCTAAAACATAATTGCAGAAACAGGTTGTTCTGTTTATTCACGTGAATTCACCATAATTGATGAATTGGGGACACTATTTCTAAAGCACAAACTTTTAAAACATGTATTGGCTGTCACACAATTACAGCGCCAACATTTTAAGTGCTGTTTCTAAAGCGCGATTTCTCTATGACACGGGGTTGCACAAGAATGCAACCATCATGTTATAGAAGAACTATATGTACAATTGTATATTCCTAATCTATCACTATTTAAGAACCACGCCATACAGCTTACCCATCCTTAGCCTCATTTTGTTTTGCAACCCTGAATAAGTTAGTTTTACTCATCCTCCAATGCCTAGTGTAGTCCAGTATATTCTCATTGTTCAATGTGGGGCTATCATGTACAAGAAAGCCATCAAAAAAGTTAAAAATATTGAGCAGAATCATATGTTTTATTTTTTGCTAAGTCCATATTGCTTTGGGGTTTTGAAGGGCTGTTTTCTTCCCTGAGGATGTACAGAAGCCATTCCACCAGAAACAGTTCCATAAAAAGGTCAATAAACAATCTCTGCTCCACCAGGGTATTTGCCATTCTTCCTTCTGCAACCTCCCTCTATTTCTGCTGTTGCTCCTACATCCTACTCTTCAGTCCACTGGAACTCTCACAGTCAGTGTCATTCATTGCGCACTAATTCTAACCAAGAGCTGTGAGCCTTCTTGACCTACTATGTCTTGCAGGTACTGTCAGCCCAACTACTATCTCTGAGGCTGAGAGAACATATCTGTCTTCCAATGCCCCAGCCATTGATTCACAGAACTGGAGACAGGAAAACAGGTCATTTACGAAGCACTCAAGGGGCCCCTTCCTTACAAGGAGAATGGGTAATGCTATGAGACACTGTCTGGCCACCCTATTAGTACTGATCATCCATGTAGTCCCATGTACATCTCTGAATTTTTCTCACCATTGCCCCCGAGCTCAACCCTACAGAATAGTCCTGCCCATCATCATACTGCGCTGCCCTCCGCTGAAGAGCATGGTGTCTGTGACCACCGACCAGCACCCACCCCTCTCTCAACATCCAATGTCCTCCAAGAAACTCTCATCTCCTTTCCCTCTCTAAGTCAAAATTAGCCCCTTTCACAATTTGTGTTCCTTCTATATCCTAGCCTGCTACCTCTAGTCCCCAGAATTCAGTTGTCTAGCTTGCTCCTAGATTGAAATCTGATAATGCCCTTGACTTACAGCGCCTGGACCGTCGACATGATGACAGTGCTCCTTAAATTGACATAGAGTCATAGAGGTGTTCAGCATAGGAACAGACCCTTCTGTCCAATTTGTCCATGCCGACCAGATATCCTAAATTAATGTAGTCCTATTTGCCAGCACTTGGCCCATATCCCTCTAAACCCTTCCTATTCATATACCCATCCAGATGCCTTTTAAATGCTGCAATTGTACCTGCGTCCACCACTTCCTCTGGCAACTCATTCCATACACGCACCACCCACTGTGAGAAAAAGTTGCCTCTTAGGTCCCTTTTAAATCTTTTCCCTCTCACCTTAAACCTATGCCCTCTAGTTCTGGACTCCCCTACCCCAGGGAAAATACTTTGTCTATTTGCCCTACCAATGCCCCTCATGATTTTATAAACCTCTATACGGTCACCCCTCAGCCTCAGCTGCTCCTGGGAAATCAACCTCAGACTATTCAGCCTCTCCTCAAATCCTCCAACCCTGGCAACATTCTTGTAAATCTTTTTTGAACGCTTTCAGGTTTCACAACACCCTTCCGATGTGGAAGGAGACCAGAACTGCACACAATATTCCAAAGTAGCCTAACCAATGTCCTGTACAGCCACAATAAGAGCTCCCAACTCCTATACTCAATGCTGGGACCACTAAAGGAAAGCCTTCTTCACTATCCTATCCACCTGCGAATCTACTTTCAAGGAACTATGAACCTGCACCCCAAGGTTTCTTTGTTCAGTAACACTCCCCAGGACCTTATCATTAAGTGTGTAAGTCCTAGCCTGATTTGCCTTTCCCAAAATTCAGCACCTCACATTTATCGAAATCAAACTCCATCTGTCACTCCTCAGCTCATTGGCCCATCTGATCAAGATCCTGTTGTAATCTGAGATAACCTTCTTCGCCATCCATGACACCTCCAATTTTGGTGCCATTTGCAAACTTACTAACTATACCTCTTGTATTCACATCCAAATCATTTATATAAATGATAAAAAGCTGTGGACACATCATGGATCCTTGCTGCACTCCATTGGTCACAGTCCTCCAGTCTTAAAGGCAGCCCTCCACCACCACCCTCTGTCTTCTACCTTCGAGCCAGTTCTGTATCCAAATGGCTAGTTCTCCCTCTATTCCATGAAATCTAACCTTGCTAACCAGTCTACCATGAGGAACCTTGTTGAACGCTTTACTGAAGTCTTTCATCAATCCTATTTGCTACTTCTTCAAAAACACTCAATCAAGTTAGTGAGACATGATTTCCAATGCACAAAGCTGAAGACTACTCACCTTAAGCTTTGAGTCATGGCTGCCTGGTTGATACACACGCAGTGTGTTTCTTGTTTAAGCTACTGGCATGTAGTACAAAGTTAAAAATCACACAACACCAAGTTATAGTCCAACAGGTTTAATTGGAAGCACACTAGCTTTCGGAGCGACGCTCCTTCATCAGGTGATAGTCATATGGCATATAGTACAGCTGTGAGATTGATGTAACATGCTGCCATACAGCAACATGTCCACACCACTGACTGGTGTTTGCTGACAACCATAAGCAGCTGCCTAACTTTGTACTCGCACTAAAAGGCAAGGCGAGACAGAGATGCTGTGAGCATTAATGTATGCACAAAGTGTGTAGGTGCTAACAGAGCAAACCAGCAGCCTGAGACATAACCTGATCCAATCCAAGAATTGGCTGCATATCTTCAGGCACAAAGAGTCCTGGTAACATCGTTACAATGAAAAGTGTCAGTACTCTCCAAAGCACAGCACTGAAGTGCAGAACCATATTGTAAGGTTAAAGCAAATGTTAAACAAGCTGCGACTCTACGGGCATAGCTTCAGAATAAAGAGGCATCAATTTCAGACCAGGAAGAGATGGTTAAAAATCACACAACACCAGGTTATAGTCCAACAGGTTTAATTGGAAGCACTAGCTCTCGGATCGTCACTCCTTCATCACCTGATGAAGGAGCGACGCTCCGAAAGCTAGGGCTTCCAGTTAAACCTGTTGGACTATAACCTGTTGTTGTGTGATTTGTAACTTTGTGCACCCCAGTCCAACACCAGCATCTCCAAAGGAGGAGAAGGAATAGCTTCCCTGAGTCTTTCGAATGCCTTGCCACAGAGCTGTGGGAGCAGAGTCCTTGTGCGTATTTAAGGCTGAGATAGATATATTTTTGATCAGTAGGAGAATCAAACGTTATGGGGAAACCACAGGAAAGTGGATGTGAGGAATGTCAAATCAGCCATGATCCAATTAAGGATGGGGAAAGAAGCCTGACAAACTTATAAAGAGTGCACTTGTATTCGACAGCTAATTTACTAAATCTGGAAATCCTCCAGATCTTTTCAGGCAGTTAAAGCAATTTTAATACTTTATAAAGCTCAATATTACATTTAATTTTGTTAAACCACCTTTCTAATTATCTTACGTTTAGATCAGTTAATCTGTTTCATATTTTTTGTATGTTCTTGGTTTTCTATGGCTTTGTTTACTCTGTTGGCAACTGGCTGAGTACATTCAATTAAACTGGCAAATCACACTAAAAGATAATCCATACATAAATGTCACTTTCTGGCTCGGCTCTCCAGCTGAACCTTTTATGTTTGTGATCCAACATTTGGTGTTACTGGAGTCCAATCCACTTCCTCCAAGGCCTTCTGCTGATTGTGACAATTCACTGAACATAGCCTTGGGTACACACATTCACACATCAAACTGCAATATGCATAAACGTGAAAAGAGGACTGATTTAATAGAACTTTGTTTTACAATGTACTTTTAAAAGAATGGAGTAGCTTTGGACTGGGTTCTGAACTAAAGTCAGTTGAAAATGGAAAAGACCTGGGTTTTAAGGTCCAAAGGGTCATGAGCAGCATTGAGAGGATATGTGGAAAACAAATAAGAAATAATTGTAACTGTTGTAAAATGTGTGATAACAGTTTCTGTTCATACATCCCTTCCAATTTTCCATCCCCTTGACTTCAATACATAAAATGTTGAAAAGATTAGTTGGTAGATTATTTGGATCAATGTAGGAGCTGGGTGGGAGTAGACATGCATATAAGTCACACAAATGTAGAATTGGGATAGATTTCAGGAGGTTTCTCCTTTCATAGCAAATCATTAGCATCTGAAAGTCAGCCTCAGGGGTTGTAGTGGCATTGCAGTTACCTTATTTATCCAGTAACCTAAAGGTGAATTTAAATCAAATGACTGGGCAGTAGAACTTCAGATGACTCTCTGAATGTGGATATAAACATTGTTTTCACAAATGGGGACTGTGAAACCACTGAATTTTTATCAATATCTATCTGATTCACTCATGGCTACTGAGAGACTAAACCTGCTGTCCTTACCCTTTCGAGCGTATTTGTGCATCCAGACTCACAGCAATGTAATTGATTCTTAACGGCCTTCTGCAATGACTTAGCAAGCCCCACTCAGTTGCATTCAAACATAGAGATCACTACTGTAGTGATTAGATTGATATCAGATGGGTGAACCTCATAGAACATGAGTTCCCTCACTGAGGCTGTTAATCTGGTCCAATCAGGGAGCCCTAGCTAACAGGGGTTCTACTCACTCTAGGAGCCAGCCCTGAGCTAGCTGGGTCAGTGTCATATACTATGTGCATGCACATAAAGGGTTACTTGGTGTCAGGATATCAGCCTTTGTGGAATTATTTCAACCACCACCTTCTCCACGATAAGCAGGGACAGGCAATAATTACTGACCTTACCAGTTATGTCCAAATCTAGTGCATGAACAAAACAAAAATTGCCAAGTTGTACAGTAAGAGCAGATGTGAATTGGATAAGTTCCTGGTGGGAAAGGGAGGAATGTTGGGTGATATTGGTTGGAACATGATTAAATCCTTCTTCAGGGTCAGAGAGGAACCTTCCCAGCAGGCTTTTCTTTCCTTAACTTGGTCAAGAATTTTCTGGCCTCTCCATGGAGAATCCATAGTTGTTGATGCGTGGGGTATTTTGAAGGTCATGACGGATAATTATAACATGATTAAATGCAACGGGTTCAATCGACCAGCTGATCCATCTCTCTCTGCCTGTTTCATGAAAGTCCCATTTCCTTTCACTGAGAAGCACACTTGGGTAAAACGTCATCATGTGAGTTTGAGAGGAGTAGGCATTCTTATAGAGAGCATGATTCAACATAGGAAGTTAGCCTGCTTCTCTGGTTCATAGCTAGAATGTTGTGCTCCATTGAGGGCAGGTGGATGGAGAGAACCATGTGAAATTCAGAACCGTGACAGCAGTGGTATCTTTTGCATGCACACTCCAATCTTCACTACCAAAGAAAGAGACGCAAGTGATCCACCAGCCCAGGTTGTTTGAAACCCTTAAATTAGAACTTCATGATAGAACAATACAGCACAAGAACAGGCCCTTCAGCCCATCATGACTGTGCCAACCATAATGCTACTGTAAAGAAATCCCATCTGCCTGTACATGGTCTGTATTGCTCTATTCCTTGCTTGTTCATATTCTGTCTAAATGCCTCTTAGATGTTATGATCATATCTGCTTTTACTACACTGGCAGCATCTTCCAGTCACTGACAATTCTCTGTGTACACAACTTTCCTCACACAACTCCTTTAAACTTTCTCCCCTCTCACGGTAAACCTGGGCCCCTTACTATTTGACATTTCCACCCTGGGAAAAAGACACCTGTTATCCACCCTATTCATGCCTCATATAATTTTATATCCTTCTATCTGGTTAGCCCCTTAGCCTGCAATGCGAAAATAATCCAAGTTTGTCCAAACTCTCCTGATAATTATACACTCCGATTCAGGTGACACCCTTCCATGTCTCTTCTGCACCCTCGCCAATGCCTTCCTGTAGTGTGGCAACTAGAGCTGCACACAAAACACCAAATGTGGCCAAACTAAAGTCTTACACAGCTGTAATGCGACTTGCCAATGTTTGTATTCAGTGCCTCAACTGATGAAGGCAAGCATGTTGTATGCCTTCTTTACTACCTTGTCCATATGTGTTACCACTTTGAGGGAGTTATGGAGTTATATCCCTCTGTATATCAATGCTGCTAAGGGTCCTGCCATTTACTGTATACTTTGCTCTTGCATTTGACCTCTCAAAATGTATCACCTGATACTTATCCAGATTAAACTTCATATGCCATTTCTCTGCCCAAATTTCCAACTCATCTATATCCTGTGTATTCTTTGATAACCTTACTCACTTTACATAATTGCATCAATTTTTGTGTCATCTGCAAACTTAGTAATCAACCACTTATATGTTCATCCAAACCATCTACATTAATTACAGAGGTCCCAAAACTGATCCTTGCTGAACATACAGACCTCTATTCATTAAAAACACCCCACAGTTATACTACTCTACTATGACCAAACCAATTTTGTATCCAACCTAACGACTCACCATGGATTCTATGTGACTTAATCTTCTGAACCAATGAGGGACCTTGTCAAATGCTTTAGTAAAGTCCATGTTGACAGCATCCACTACACTACACTCATCAATCATTGTTATCACTTCTTCAAAAAACTCTATCAAACTTGTGAGCCAAGACCATCCTGCATAAAGCCATGCTGACTAGTCCTAATAAGTCTATTCTTTTCCAAATATGAGTAAATCCTGTTGATAAGAATTTTCTCCAATGTTTTCCCTATTATTGATGTAAAGGTCACCAGTTTATAATTACCTGGATTGTCTCTGTTGCCCTTTTTAAACAAAGAAACAATATTGTTTATTCTCCAGGATTCTGGTACCTTGCCTATGGTTAAAGAGATTACAAAGGTCTCTGTCAAGGCCCAAACAATTTCCTCCCTTGCCTCCTTCATAATCCTGGGATCAATCCCATCAGGCTTTCGAGACCTAACCTTAATGTTTTTTGAGATACCCAATACCTTTTCCTTGTTAATATCATCATGCCCTAGAACGTCAACGTATCTCTCCTTAATCTTACCATCATCCATGTCCTTTTCATTGGGGAACACTGAAGCAAAGTACTCAATAAGAATCTCATCCACTTCCTCTGACACCATGCATGAAGACCCTCCTTTGTCCTCGAGTGGACTTACCCTGTCCCTAGCTTTCTTCTTGCTCCTATTATATATAAATGCCTTGGGATTCTCCTTCATTGTACTTGACAAGGACATCTCATGGGCCCTTTCTCCCCTTCTAATTCCTTAAGTTCTTTCCTGATACTTTTATATTTTGCAAGATCTGTGTCCGATTTCAGTTTCCTAGACAGTATATATGCTTCCTTCCCCACTTGACGAATCTTTCAATATCTCTTGTCATCCAGGATTTGGCTTTCTTACCTTTCATCCTCATAGAAACATACTGGCCCTGAACTCTAACTTAAGTATAATTGACTTACAAGTACAAACCTTCATTTCTTCTGTTAATAAGGACCGGAATCTCCAATCTGAAACTGAGGGTATCGTTTACCAGGCAGCAGTGATCCTTTTGCATCTACATGCTTTGTAAACCTGGCTAACCTGCTGCATGTACCCCAAAGCACTACCTTCAATGGTGCCTTCACAAAATTACCCAAATCCAGAGACAAGAAAGTTGGTTCAACAGATGTGTCCTCTCCTGAGCCAACATGCCCAGCTTCGAGGGGTACTCTGCTGGGCAAGATAAGTCTCACATGTGCATTACACCAGATCCAGAAAGTAATTGTGCTACCCAGAGCCCAGTCAAGATGGAAGGCCAGGAGGAGCATGGAAACACTTTAGGGATGTCCTCAAAACATCCCTGATGAGGTCGCACATCATTAGCGACTCATAAGAACCCAAAGCTTGAAACTGAACAAAATGGTGAGGAGAAGAACACTGAGCACATCACGAAACTTCATCAGAAATGTTCAGTGGCAGTGGCAAGGCATTAGAGGGAGGAAAGCCTTCAAACGTTTATCTAGCCAACCCTTCAAGCATCATCTGCCAACATGCGGCAACGTCTGTCGATCTTATAATTGACTTAAAAGCTATCCAGAACCTATAGAACAAGAGGTAAAGTAAGTTTTTTCAAACACAAGGGGCTATGTAAGATTGAGCAATCATTTCAATATTCCCTCATGATAGGTCAGTTGCTTCAGATTGGGGGCTACGAGCTGAATTATAATGAAGCTATGCGTGTAAATTTAATTGATGTTATAAATTTGTTCTGACATTATACTCATTTGAAACTTGTAAAATATATTTTCCATTGATGTAGTAAAACATATCACAATGCAAGTTTGAAGCCTACTTTTACTTTACCTAGAATTACCAACAGCGAGATTACCTCAAATTAGTTGTTGCTGACGAGCTATAAACAACACATTTATATTTTCTTCAAGGACTTAGTGTATAAGCAGAATATTAAAACTCACTGCTTACAGATTTATCTAACTACATAAAAAGCATCAGGTATAGCTGCAGGCTGCCTACTCTTCATTAAAAAGGAAACAAGGGGGATCCAAGATGGCAGGATCCAGTTAGGATCACGTTTGCTGGGCTCCACACTGAAACATCGACATGACAGAGCCAGGACCCATTCCAAACGCTTTACTGTGAGTAAAATACAGTAAAGCAGCTAGAACCCCAAAAAAATCTACTTACATTTATCCTTGCAGTTGGAGAATGCCGAAGAAAGGAGGCAGCACGCCTGGGGCCGGGGCCACGGCCCAGCCTACTGAAGCAGTGGGCTTGCTTACTCACCAGACCATGGTTGAGTAGCTGGCCAAATCTCACGAGGTCGTGGGGAGGCAGATCCAGGAAAGTGTCGAGGAGAAGCTGGCTCCTGTATCTGCTATGCTGCAGGATTTGGGAAAAAGAACGATGAGCTTGAGCGCCAGGCTGCAGGGGTAGAGGCAGAGACTGACTCCTCCAAGGGCTGGATTGAAGCCTTGGAAACACAGGTCCGGGGTCAGTTGGATCTGGTAGACAATTTCGAAAACGGTGGCAGAAGAAAGAACCTGCACTATGTTGGCATACCAGAGGGGATAGAAGGTGAGCGGCCAGTGGCTGGCCAAGAAGTGGTTCCCAGAATTCCTTGGTTTGGAGGTTCAGAAGGGAAGAATAACAACTGAAAGAGCCCACTAGATCGCGGCACGAAAGCCACGTGCAGATCAGCGCCCACTCCCCGTCCTGATAAGGTTCCATCATCATACAGATGAGCAGAGGGTCATGGAAGCCTCTAGAGCCCATAGGAGGCCTTCGAGGGCGTTGGTATGTGGCGGCTCCAGGGTCATGTTTTTCAAGACTTCTCGGCAGCAGTGGTCAGAGAAAGAATTCCTATGATGGCTTCAAGAGGAGATTGAGAGAGTCTGGGATCCAGTATCCTTTAAGATATCCAACAGGGATTTGGATCAATCCCATGCACTTGTTCGACTCACCATAGAAAGCAAAGAACTTTGTGGACACACTAACTTAAGTCAAATGGTCAAACAGGCATAGAGAACAGCGCTGTTCGGGTTTGCTCTTCTTTAAAAAGGGGTCTCCTTTCTGGTAATAAGTTGCGTGAAATGATGTCCAGGATGGATAGAGTATTTATCTTAAATCTTTAAGTTATGTTAAGGAATGGGTGACATATTTATTTTTAATTTACTTGTCTATAGTTTTAACCTTGCTCTTGGGTGTGTTTTTTTTTCTCTACTGGGTGGTCGATGTATGTGGCGTGACCCAAGCTGGTAGGAGTTGAGAGGGTAGTTGGGATGGTTAGTAGGGTTGTAGGATGTGTAGCTACCCCCTTTGAATGGGGGGGGGGGGGTAAATTCCTCCATACAGTGCCTTTAGCGATTTTTTGTTTTTTTTTGCTGTACATAGTTTTTGTAAGTTTTGCAGATTTGCTGACTGTAGTTTTGGGGTTTTGTGGATTCTTCTGTATTAAAGCTCAGTGATATGTAGTTCAGGTTCTCCCTCTCTGGAGTCTAACTGGTGTCATAGAAGGTTACAGCTAAGAATGTGTTTAAGTGGTACACCTGGAATATTAAGGGGAGTCATTCACCTGTCAAGAGGAAGAAGGTACTTTCCATCCTTAAAAGGGAGAGGGTGGATGTTGCCTTATTACAAGAAACACACTTGCATGATGCGGAGTATTTGAAGCTGCAATACAATGGGTATGAACGGGTTGTTTTTCGTCTTCCAATACGAGGAACATAGAGCATTGAATGTTACAGCTCAGTACAGTCCCTTCATCCATCGATGGTGCACCAACTTGTGGAACCAATCCAAAGCCCATCTAACCTTCACTATTCCATTCTCATCCATATGCCTATCCAATGACCATTTAAATGCCCCTAACGTTGGTGAGTCCACTACTGTTGCAGGCAATGCATTTCATGCCCCTACTACTCTCTGAATAAAGAAACTAACTCTGACATCTGACCTATACCTATCACCCCTCAATTGAAAACCATGTCCCCTCATTCTAGCCATCACCATCCGAGGAAAAAGGCTCTCACTGTCTAACCTATCTAACCCTCTGATTATCTTATATATCTCAATTATGTCGCCTCTCAACCTTCTTCTCTCTAATGCAAACAGCCTCAAGTCCCTCAGCCTTTCCTCATAAGACCTTCCCTCCATGCCAGGCAACATCCTAGTAAATTTCCTCTTCCAAAGCTTCCACATCTTTCCTATTATGTGATGAACAGAACTGTGCGCAATACTCCAAATGTGGCCACACCAAAGTTTTGTACAGCTGCAGCATGACCTCATGGTTCCAAAACTCAATCCCTCTACCAATAAAAGCTAACACACTATATGCATTGTTAACAACCCTATCAACTTGGCTGGCAACTTCCAAGGATCAATGTACCAAGATCTCTCTACTCTTCTACACTACCCAGAATCTTACCATTAGCCAAGTGGTAGAGCTTTATAAAATCATGAGGGGCATGGATAGGATAAATGGACAAGGTCTTTTCTCTGGGGTGGGCGAGTCCAGAACTAGAGAGCATAGGTTTAGGGTGAGAGGGGAAAGATACAAAAGAGACCTAAGAGGCAACCTTTTCATGCAGAGGGTGGTGCGTGTGTGGAATGAGTTGCCAGAGGAAGTGGTGGAGGCTGGTACAATTGCAATATTTAAAAAGCATCTGAATGGGTATATGAATAGGAAGGATTTGAAGGGATATGGGCCAGGTGCCGGCAGATGGAACTAGATTAGGTTGGGATATCTGGTCGGCATGGATGAGTTGGACCAAAGGGTCTGTTTCCGTGCTGTACATCTCTATGACTCTAGGTATCTGGGACAGTAGGGTTCCACCTGGGAGTAGGTTGTGAGCTGGGTAGAGGATGTCAGGTTTTGGGTTGTCAAGTATGTAGGATACCAAATTGATCAGGGATAAGTTACCAGATGGGCATGGTGCCAGGTTGTGAGGGGACTAGGTAATTGATGCAACATTTAAGTTAGCTCAGAGAGGATGGGACATCGGGTCTTGTAGGGTCAGGTCATTCTGGGTGTTGTTGCAGATCTGACAGTGAAGGTAGTGAGGAGTCAGCTTTGAGGGATCAGTGGGGAGAGCTGCCAAAGAGAACCATCTCTATATCAGGATCGGGTTAAGGGAGTTTGGGTCTGGAATAGTGGAGGAGACAGGAATTCAGATCTGGAATGGGGGTAAGGGTTTGAATCTTGAGGCTGGAGGGATTTTGGAAGAGGGGGGGGGGGGGGGGGGGGGGAGGGAGAGGGCAAAGGTTTCAGGTAGAAGCAAGTGAGGTCTGCAGATGCTGGAGATCAGAGTCGAGAGTGTGTTGCTGGAAAAGCACAGCAGGTCAGGCATCATCTGAGGAGCAGAAGAATCGAAGTTTTGGGCCAAGCCCTACATCAGGAAATGCCTGACCTGCTGTGCTTTTCCAGCAACACACTCTCTACAAAGGTTTCAGGTCCCAGGCTGAGAGTGGGCTGTCAGGTCAGGGACTGGGGTATATAAGTGATGTGTGGGAGGGATAACTGGGGTTATTGAATAATTACACAAGAGTTAGACTATGCATTTAACTAAACTTTCCTGAGTAATTATTTACTTAAATTCATTGGAAGTTTCCCAAATCTCTAATTTCAATGGAAACTTTCAGGTGCACAGGAATTGCCTAGCAGTAAATCCAATTTCCCAGGCAATTCGTTTGGAGTCTGCTACAAGGGGGCATTCTACAGCGTCCCCCTGCACAAATCCCATTTTCTCTAGAATAACCACTGTCTGGTCATCGGAAATAAGAGGCCATCAACTGAATTAGAAATCAGCCATTTGCAAAAATTTATTACTTACAAGTAAACAAACCAGGTTTTCATCAAACCCAATTCGAAAGAATTCAAAAACCTCCTGGAATTACTCTTGTCCATTAAGTAGCACGGTCTAACCTTCTATTTCTAGGTTTACTTGTATAATCTATTCCCATTTACAGTGCAAATTTTTTTAAAGCTCAGCACATTTACATAATGTTCTAATCTTGCACCAATAATGAAAAACTTACGCTCCAGACACATTCGAACAAAAGAGAGTGACCCTGTAATCCATAGTGACAGTAGAATTTTATGCAGGTATTGGTGAATATGATATTTTCCTCAGTAATCCAAAGTAGCTTTCATTATATTTTAAAAATATACAGTTGATAAAACCATGAATACTTTTATATTAAACAGTTGTTTATGGTATTATTACAAAATCTATGATCAATTTGTGATAAGATATTATTGACAGTACACAAGTATTGTGTCATGAAACCATTAATTTAGTTTTACCTGCAGTGCTCACATGGAAAGAAATGAAAGTTAACTTTGCATTGCCTCCAGGTGATGACAAAATAATTTTATCCATTGCACAAGATTTAATCTTTCCAGAAGGTCTAAACACAAAAATTGTGAATGTAATTCAAACAAACTAATAAATTTCTCATTAAAGTTAGAAATTACATTCAATCATTCAGTATGTTACTACTTAATATGTTCAAAACAAACAGATTTGCCTCCTGTTTCACTGCCTGCTTATTTGATCCTGGGTGTCATCTGCCTGTTTACTTGATCCTGGGAGTTACTATGAGGGCATTTGGTCGTCCCTGACAATAATTTTGACAGATTATTATCACAGTTAGTGAGTCGAGTGTTCTGGTTTCACTCTGTTGAGCTGTGACTGAAGGACCATTTCGGGAGCTGTCTCAAACCTTTTTTCACGACACTCGGTGAGTTATCCCAGGGCTGTGTTCATGAGAAATGGAGGTTATCTGCCCATTAGTATAAATCATGGCTGCTTGCCAGCACATAGCCAGGGCAGAACCTTACTGAAGCATCAAAGAATTTGCCTGCTGATTAAAGAAGTGGCAAGAGATCTCCCAGATAAGGTCCACTGATCCACATGCCAAACAGGCAATGGCAAGACCACTAGTGGGTCTTCTCCTGGAACCAGACCCTGAGGCGGAAGGTCCCATTGAGCAGTTCTTGTGCTCAGCAGCAATATGGAAGAGGCTGTGGATGCTGCCAGTTGCAGACTACTGGAAGTCCAGAGTGGAGGACCCAAGACCGAGGTGAATGACATGGGGGAAATTTCCAAGGTTCATGGTCATGGGGATTGGGGACAGAGGATTTGGAAGCCAAGGCAGGGAGGGGATGGTGTTGGAGTGGGGTGTAATGCCCAGTGGACGCAGCCTGCAGAAACTAATTAAAGGAGGCAATGGCTTCATGATATTATCTCTGGGCTGTCACTGCAGAGACCTATGTAATATTATGTTAAAATCCTGCCATGGCAGTTAATGAACTTTGAATTCAATTAAACAATCTGGAGTTAAAGTCTAATGATCACTATGAATTGATTGTCAGAAAAACCCATCTGGCTCACTTTAGGGAAGGGAAACTGCCATCCTTACCTGGTCTGCCCTACATGTGACTCCAGACACACAGCAACATGATTGACTCTTTACTGCCTTCTGTGCAATTAGGGATGGGCAATAAATGCTGGCCTAGTCATCGATGGTCTCATACTATACGTGATTAAAGAAAGCTTTTCCCAATTCCTTTAACCTGCATATCGTTACCGAACACATGCAAAAGGAGCAAAGTCATAGTGACGTCAGATCACATAGTTCTGGAGCCTGAGTGCATAGGATGTAAGTAAGATGTCTTGTCTTACCAACCTCTATGCATGGTTTTATGGTCAATAATGCCTGTCCCTGTACATTCACAGGAACAAATCTCATCTTACCATGTATACTTCCCAATGCGTGATCCCTCAGTTAGTCAATTGTTTTCATCAATGAACCACACCCTGGTAAAACCCTCTTATTTGGTCTAATGGTTCTGGCCCAGATATCAATGGCATTGAACAACTTTGATACAGTTCCCCTAAATTTGGTACATGTTTACTAAACTACAGAGTAACACTATAATCACAATGATGCTCGTTCCTGATACATTCCACGGGATGGGGTGTGTTTAATCAGATATAAGCACGTCTGCAGAGTGTGTGGCCAAATTACCACCCTCCATTGCAAGAACAACTCCTTTTTGAAGTCTTTCTGTGTACTTTATTCTTTATGACTGTGTATCATACTAGGTAATACCTAGTTTTGGCCCATTTAATTGTTTTATTTTACTTGCTTTGCTGTTCTATTTGAATGTATTCTATTTGGGGCCAAATTTCAGTGTAACCGAATCCAAAGTAAAACTGTGCTTAAATCTGAGATGTGCACCTCGATAAAATATTTGAGGGATTGGCCTACCCGTGGGGAATAGGTTAGTCACACACCCAGCCCAGCTCGATTAAAACCAAAAGAGGCAAGTTTTTAATTTTTGAATATTTAACCTCATCCTCACCTTCCTGCCATATGTCCTACAGCGTTATTTCAATACTTTCTGAGAGGTGGGGCAATCAAACAAAAATTAAAGATATAAAAATACCTCTGAACTCCGTCGTGACAAGATGAGCTTGGTAGTGTGTAAATTCACTCACTATACTGAGCAAGTGAAGAGATGTACTGCAGTTGTCAGGTACTGTGAAGGTATCATTCAAGGTTAAATAAGGCATGCATGCCGTTCCCCAGAATAAAAGAAAAGGACAGTGTATTACACAAAGCGATACACACACACACACACCCGCTGAAACATAATTTCATCACCCCAGGCTCAATTATTCCAAACTTCCTTTTACCAGTCTCCTGAACTTCTGTCTTCTGCAATCGCAACTGATTGAAAACTCTGCTGACCAAGTATTGTACTATATTACACCTTTCCATGCCAATTTAAGATTTTTCCCTTTTAAAGTATTTGGCCAATTTACTTTTAACAGTTACCATAAGATCTACTTCCACCACCTTTTCGGGCAATGCATAGCAGATCAGATAACTCGATGTGTCAAATAAATGTGACCTATCACTATCTTTTTATCTCTAACTTCCTCTGTTACAAGGAGAACAGCTCTGGTTTCCATCTGTCACAAAATCTCATTCCCTTGTAACGTTCTAGCAAATCTCATCTGCTCCCTCTCCATGACCTTCATGCCTTTCCCTGGATTGGGATGTCAAATTCTGAACCCAATAGGTCAGCTGAGGCTTGCACATTGCTTTACAAATGTTTAGCACTTGTAATTCAATTTGTAATTCAACTTTTTCAGAGAGCTAATACATTGAAGCTCTTTGGGACGCCTAGTTTGGTAAGGTACAAGTGTCACAGGTTGTGAGGGGATTGCTGACAGGTTACAGAGATCCATTGATAGCTTAAATAATTGGGTAAAATGTTGGCAAATGAAACATAATTGGGAAAAAATGTGAAGTTGTTCACTTTGGAAGGGAGAACAAATGGAATATTATTTAAATGGAGAAACTGCAGAAAGCTGTAACACAAAGCGATTTGGGGTACTTATGCAAAACATACAGAAAACCAATATACAGTTGCAGCAGGTAATCAGGAAGGCTGATGGACTGTTGGCCCTTATTTCAAAGGGGTTGGTGAATAAGAGTAGAGAGGTCTTACTGCAACTGTGCAAGGTGCTGGTGAGACCACACCTGATTTGATTTGATTTATGTACCTAGTACAGTGAAATGTTTTGTGTACATTACAGGCAAATCGTAGCAAATAAAGACATACAGATCATTAAACAGAGTGAGGCATACAAGGTTATAGCTGGACAGGAGGTGCACCAAAGCAAGATCAACATTAGATTTGAAATTAGATAGGTTCATTTAGCAGTCTAATAACAGCAGGGAAGAAGCTATTCTTGAGCCTGTTGGGATGTGTGTTTAAACTATATTCTGCCTGACGGAAAAGGTTGGAAAAGAGTTTTACCAGGGTGGGAGAGGTCTTTGATAGTGTTGGCTACCCTTCAGTGGCAACAAGAAGTGCAGATGGATTCCATGAATAAGAGGTTGGTCTGCGCTGTGTACACAACTTTTTGTAGTTTCTTACAGTCCAGGACAGAGCAGTTGCTGTACCAGGCCATTATGCACCCAGCTAGAATTCTTTCTATGCTGGAGTACTGTGAGCAGGTTTGTTCCCCTTATTAGAGAGAAGATATTATTTTATTGGAGGCAGTTTAGAGAAGATTCACTGGGATGATCCCTGGTGTGGAGGGATTGTCTTATGAGAAAAGGTAAAACAGATTGGGACTCTACTCACGAGTTTAGAAGCATGAGAGATGAACTCACTGAAACATAACAGATTTTTAAAAGGCTTGACAGGGTAAATGTTAAGAGGATGATTCCACTTGAGGGAGACCCTGGGAGAACAGTCTCAGAATACAGGGTGCTAACTTAAGACTGAGATGACGATGAATTTCTTCTGTCAAAGGGTTGAGAGGAACTCCTTGGCACAGAGAGCTGTAAGGGCAGAGTCCTTGTGTGTATTTGAGGCCGAGATACATTCTTGAGCACTAGGGGAATCGAAGCTTACAAGGAAATGACAGGAGAGTAGACATGAGGAATGTCAGATCAGCCATGATCCTATTGAATAATGGAGCAGGCTTATGGGTCCAAACAGCCTACTCTTTATCCGACATCTTATTGTCTTATAGCTGTTCTTGACTGCAGTGTTGTTTTCCCATTATAGTTTGCTTTTTGATACAAGAGCTGTTGCAAGGTTGAAAAGTCAGAAATTAATACACTCTCGTTTTGAAACACAGGCAATGAGGTGTAAATATTATAAAGCTCTTGGAGGTTATATAAAAAGCCTTTAACACTGGCAAATTAAATTTTCCTAACAGTTCGCTCAGGCACTTCTTATCAATTCTACCTGAACTGATGAAATATATAATTTTAAATCAATTCCAACATTTTCTGCCTCTGTCCCTAATTTACTTTTATTCCAATAAATGGCCATTGCATGCTTATCAAACCATGTAAACTTGATCATAGTTAAGGATGTTATCATCCATGCTCTGCAGTAAAAGATATTCTGCAAAATTCTATTATACACGTCACTAAAAATAGCAGAAAATAGAATTGGAAAGCAATGTCTCTTCAAAATTGTCATCTTCTTCACTTGGTCCTAATAAAGAAAGTTCTCAAACTGACGAAGAATAAATTTGGTTCAAAGACAATGTACACCAGATGAGAGTGAGAAACCTCAAAGTGATTATGGTGACATGTATGGTGTTAATCACTTTGAAATTAGGAAAATATTGAATAGACCTCAAAATCAAAGGGTAGAAGGTGAGTAACTGAGGAGGCAGCCATGCTAGGTGGCTCTTCCCACATGAAGAAATAATTGTCTTAACCAGGTAAGCTTTTTTGCATTGCAAAGAGACGTAGAAGCATATGGTGTGTTTCTGGAAGGAGTAGCACCTACAAGGAAGAACCTGTCACCTTCTTCAGAGTGATTTCTTATTTGTTGGTCCTTGCTGACACTTAGCTCTCATAACCGGCACCGAGTAGTCATTTGATTGTGATAAAGCATACACTCCAGCAGGCTGCCTCAACAGAACCAGGTGAAGGTAGCCAAAGTGTGTCCCATTGGTTACTTAAAGTTTGCCTGTTCTTGGATTTGAAATCTTACCAGACTTCAGTCACAGCAGACTTGAAACATTAACTCTGTTTCTGTCTGCACAGATGCTGCCAGACCTGCCCATTCTCTCCGGTAGCTGAGCAGGAGGCTGGACGAACACTGCAAGCCAGGCAGTATCAGTAGGTGGAGAAGTCGATGTTTCGGGTGTAACCCTTCTTCAGGATTCTCTCCAGCATTCTCCATGTTTAATTCACTGCTCAACAGCAAATTGTAATACTGGTGAGTGCTGGAGGTGGAGTCTCTTTGTAAACATTTAAGTGGAAAATGCAAAGGTAGGATTTAGTGCATATGCAGATGAGCCTCTGAGATGCTGCAACGGAACAGTGATCTCAGCGGTCACGTGTCGGGGACTAATGCAGAAGGTTGGAACTTGAACGACACAGAGCAGGGAGCTCTGCTACCATACGTCAATGTTGCTTAAAGAACCTTGAAGTTTGGCCTGATCGTGTATGAAGAACAGATGAATCCAGACTAAACAGAAAGTAATATCAATACAATAGGAAGTTTTCTCTGGGTGGCGGAGGCTGAGGGGAGACTTGATATAAAATTATGAGAAACATAGATGGGGTTGATAGTCAGAATCTTTTTTTCTGAGTTGAAATGCTTAATACAAGTGGGCATGCATTTAAGGTGAGAGGGGGGAAAGTTCAAACGAGATGTGAGAGGCAACGTTTTAATACCGAGAGAGGTAGGAGTCTGGGACACATTGCCAGGAGTGGTAGAGGCCGATACGATAGGGACGTTAAAGAGACTTTTAGAAAAGCACATGAATATGCAAGGAATGGAAGGATATGGACCAAAGGCAGGCAGAAGGGATTAGTTTAATTTGGCGTCATGTTAAGCACAACACTATGGGCTGAAGGGCCTGTTCCTGTGCTGTACTGTTCTATGTTCTGCATTCTAAGGAGAAAGGATTAAACAAAGCACAATGCATTATGACTTACGAAAAGGAAAGGCAAGGCATACACCATTAGAAATGAATAGTTTGTTATGTTCCAACATTGAAAAGTCAGTACCTTGTAAAAGTTCTAATTTTCTTATTCTGTATCGTCATTTTAAATTTCTGTGACTTAAATCCTTCTGCAACATGCTGATGGATTTTGTTTAATTGCTTGCTCGATGGCTGGATTGTAGTATTCCTCCCAGCAAGGAGGCTGAGGCAAAAGCTGTAACTGCTATTGATTGATGATGGCGAAATATGATCCAAAGTTGGAGAAAAACCTCCATGACCTGACTTGGGAGATAACAATTTGTAGCAAGAGTGCTAAATAACAAATTATAGATAGGTATACATTTAGAAAAGGATTCATAGCATACAGGACAGCGGAGGTTTCCAGGTTAAAAAGGAAGGCGATAATCAATGAATTATTCCAGTAACTATGATTAACTAAGCTTCATTGTGGGTTATTCCTATCTGATTGGAGATGAAAAATAAATGGTACCTCTTAGATCATTAGCAATTAATCTTGGTTTTATATCTACTAGGATTTGAGTTACAAGATTTATATCCTAATTGTTCACCTGGAGACATTATGTATTCTGACAGATCCAGTAAAATACACCAGTGATATCAGATTAGCAGAAGAAGCTGCCTATAATCCTTAGGTGTTAAGCTAAATGCGGGCATGTAGACCAACCTCATTAAACAGTGCTCTGCCCAGCTTTTGAGTTGCCATGTAGTATTAAGCATTTCTCTCCTATGATAGTGTACATGAGAAATGATGATGAATTAAGTATGAATAAAAGGTAAAGTCACCATACTCCTGCTGGACCATGCAGCTGCTCTCCTATTCAATCGAGAGAGTGGTGGCGGTTTAATCTGAAAATCATCATGCCTCAGGCAAAAGGAGAGGTTGAGAAGGAGAGTCCTTCAGCCGAAGTGGGAATCGAACTGCATCACTGCATCACAAACCGGCATGAATAAGCAGGCTAACACAAAGAAAACAATTTGCCTTTATCTTGCATTTTTAACAGAGTAAATTTCTCATTTCACTTCAAAGGTAGTTGGAAAAGTCTTGACACTGGATCACATACGTAAGTATTAGGTAAGATCATTTGAAGCTTTGTCAAAGCTATCAGATGTAATACGTGACCTTAAAGGAGAAGAGAAACAGAGAGGTTCAGGGAAGAAGTTACAAAGCTAAAGGCCAAGACAGCTGAATGCTTAGCTTTCAAGTGTGAGCGTATGAACATAGAACATAGAACATAGAACAATACAGCACAGAACAGGCCCTTCGGCCCACGATGTTGTGCCGAACATTTGTCCTAGCTTAAGCACCCATCCATGTACCTATCCAATTGCCGCTTAAAGGTCACCAAAGATTCTGACTCTACCACTCCCACAGGCAGCGCATTCCATGCCCCCACCACTCTCTGGGTAAAGAACCCACCCCTGACATCTCCCCTATACCTTCCACCCTTCACCGTAAATTTATGTCCCCTTGTAACACTCGGTTGTGCCCGGGGAAAAAGTTTCTGACTGTCTACTCTACCTATTCCTCTGATCATCTTATAAACCTCTATCAAGTCACCCCTCATCCTTCGCCGTTCCAACGAGAAAAGGCCGAGAACTCTCAACCTAGCCTCGTACGACTTCCTCTC
>NC_057727.1:56178350-56225556 GCF_004010195.1 Chiloscyllium plagiosum | reverse complement strand
GTAAATACTGAAGAAAAGTATTCATTCAAGACCTCTCCTATCTCTTCCGACTCAGTACACAGTCTCCCACTACTGTCCTTGATTAGACCTACCCTTGTTCTCGTCATTCTCATGTTTCTCACATATGCATAAAATGCCTTTGGGTTATCCTTGATCTTATCCGCCAGAGATTTTTCATGCCCTCTCTTGGTTCTCCTAATCCCTTTCTTCAGGTCCCTTCTGGCTATCCTGTATCCCTCCACTGCTCTGTCTGAACTCTGTTTCCTCAACCTTATGTAAGCCTCCTTCTTCCTCTTTACAAGACATTCAACCTCCCTCGTCAACCAAGGTTCCCTCACACGACCATTTCTTTCCTGCCTGACCGGTACATACATATCAAGGACACGTCGTATCTGTTCCTTGAAAAAGTTCCACATTTCCACGACATCCTTCCCCGACAGCCTATGTTCCCTATGAAATGTGGAAGGAGTAATACAGGAGATGGGCTTTGATGCAGAAGAACAAAACATTTTTAAAGATGATTTTAAAAGAAAATAGAGCATTTTGCATATAAGCAGTAGTAAATTATTGAAATGAACTAAACCTTTGCAATATTTTAATGTCTATCAATTTGACTGCAACAAAATTAATGGCATACCTGGTATAAAACACTGATTATTCCTCAAAGTGGCTTCAATAATATGCATATCTGGGGGGAGTTGTGTGTTTCACGCTCCCCCGCATCCACCCCCACCCACCCACAACTAGCAGCAGGTTTCATAGTGGGTGCCATTTAATCAGGTCACTGCAATCCCCTTTAATTCCTGCCCCCACCCAGTAATGTCTGGGTTGAGAAGACCAATGTGTGGCCTTTCCTCCCTGGATGTGAATTAATTCCACTAAGTGACCACATCCTGAAGCATCTGGGATTTATCCATTGACGGTTGGGAAAGATGTTTTGTGGGAAGTTCGAAAACCCAGTCCATTTGTGGTCATTTGTGCATTTCTAAGGTGGCTTGCTTCATTAAGGCACATGTAGTGTCTGATTCAGGAGTCATGAAACAGGGAAGGAGGTTGGAAGCTGATGGAAGCAGCCACTTTGACGATCCATGCCTAGCTCTCTCCCTTCCCCACTCTTCAATTGGTAAGCGTGATCCCTCCCTCAATCTAGGGCTGGG
Organism: Chiloscyllium plagiosum; assembly: GCF_004010195.1. Lineage (NCBI taxonomy): Eukaryota > Metazoa > Chordata > Chondrichthyes > Orectolobiformes > Hemiscylliidae > Chiloscyllium > Chiloscyllium plagiosum. The sequence continues at coordinate 56,224,399 of NC_057727.1, read as the reverse complement.
CTCCCTCACTGATTCCAGGTCTCTGATTGGTGAGCTGCTGGGCAATACCACCATTTCTATTGGTCTGCCTGCAATGGGGATGCCATCTGCACCATCTGATTGGTTGGCAGCTGTTGGGAGAGGCAAGTTTTTTTTAGGAGAAAGTGAGGACTGCAGATGCTGGAGATCAGAGTCAAAAGTGTGGTGCTGGAAAAGCACAGCAGGTCAGGCAGCAACCGAGGAGCAGGAGATTTGACATTTCGGGCATAAGCTCTTCATCAGGAATCTTTTAGCCCAGGGCACTTATTTCTGAGGAAAGACATTCACATACTCAAAGAGTCATGGAGATGTACAGCACGGAAACAGACCCTTTGGTCCAACTCATCCATGCCGACCAGATATCTTAACCTAATCTAGTCTCACCTGCCAGCACTTGGACCATAATCCCTCTAAACCCTTCTTATTCACATACCCATCCAGATGCTTTTTAAATGTTGCAGTTGTACCAGCATCCACCACTTCCTCTCGCAGCTCATTCCACACACACACCACCCTCTGAATGAAAAAGTTGCCTGTTAGGTCCCTTTTATATCTCCCCTCTCGCGCTAAACCTATGCCCTCTCGTTCAGGACTCCCCCATTCCAGGGAAAACACTTTGTTTATTTACCCTATCAATGCCCTCATAATTTTATAAACCTCTGTAAGGTTACTCCTCAGCCTCTGATGCTCCAGGGAAAACAGCTCCAGCCTATTCTGCCTCTCTGTATAGCTCAAATCCTCCAACCTTGGCAACATCCTTGTAAATCTTTTCTGAACTCTTTCAAGTTTCACAACATCCTTCCAATAGGAAGGAGACCAAAATTGCGCGCAATATTCCAAAAGTGGCCTAACCAATGTCCTGGATGGCTGCAACACGATCTCCCAACTCCTATATTCTATTCTCTGACTAATAAAGGAAAGCAAACCAAATTCCTTCTTCACTATCCTGTCTACCTGTGACTCTACTTTCAAGGAACTATGAATCTGCACTCCAAGGTCTCTTTGTTCAGCAACACTCCCTAGGACCTTACCATTAAGTGTATAAGTCCTGCTAAGATTTGCTTTTCCAAAATGCAGCACCTTGTAATTATCTAAATTAAACTCCATCTGCCACTACTCAGCCCATTGGCCCATCTGATCAAGGTCTCTTTGTAATCTGAGGTAACTTCTTTGCTATCCATTACACCTCCAATTTTGGTATCATCTGCAATCACTAACTGTACCTCCTATGTTCACATCAAAATCATTTATATAAATGACAAAAGTAGTGGACCCAGCACCAATCCTTTTGGCACTCCACTGGTCACAGGCCTCCAGTCTGAAAAGCAACCCTCCTCCACCCTCTGTCTTCTATCATTGAGTCAGTTCTGTATCCAAATGGCTAGTTCTCCCTGTATCCCTTGAGATCCAACCTTGCTAACCAATCTCCCATGGGTTGATATTGTGATGATGCTGTCACATATTTTGTTCTGATTTTGTTTTTGAAGAGAGGTTCTAAGGCAGAGTTGACAAACTAGCTATTGAACACTACTTAAGTAAACGATGTCTGAGGCCTTAGGGTGTTTTTTTTTTAAAGTTGTAACAATGGAAGGAGTCTGGTTATCTAACTCTTATAAACCACACTTTCTAGCTTTTTTTTTTCGCTTCAGCAGCAGAAGGTTTGGGGATTTCAAAAGAGTTGGCAACTTCAGTGAATGATTCCTGGCTGCCATGCTCTCTGAAGCTTCTCTAGTTTTTTTTTAACCTGAATTGGAGAACTGCGTGTAGGAATTTGTGTCTGAATGTTTGCCAAGAGGTGTGTTTATGTGATGTTGCTATATTGGAACAGTTAATGTATTCATAGAGTATCTATTCATAGAGTCATAGAGATGTACAGCACGGGACCAGACCATTCAGTCCAACCCGTCCATGCTGACTAGATATCCCAACCCAATCTAAGCCCACCTGCCAGCACCCAGCCCATATCCCTCCAAACCCTTCCTATTCATATACCCATCCAGATGCCTTTTAAATGTTGTAATTGTACCAGACTCCATCACTTCCTCTGGCAGCCCATTCCACACATGCACCACCCTCGGCAGTTGCCCCTTAGGTCTCTTTTATATATTTCCTCTCGCACCCTAAACCTATGCTCTCTAGTTCTGGACTCCCCCACACCAGGGAAAAGACCTTGTATATTTATTCTATCTATGCCCCTCATGATTTTATAAGCCTCTATAAGGTCACCCCACAGACTCCGGTCCTCCAGGGAAAACAGCCCCAGTCTATTCAAACTCTCCCTATAGCTCAAATTCTCCAACCCTGGCAACATTCTTGTAAATCTTTTATGAACCCTTTCAAGTTTAACAACATCTTTCTGATAGGAAGGAGACCAGAACTGCACGCAATATTCAAAAAGTAGCCTAACCATTATCCTGTACAGCCACAACATGACCTCCTAACTCCTGTACTCAATACTCTGACCAATAAAGGAAAGCATACCAAATGCCTTCTTCACTATCCTATCTACCTGCGACTCCATTTTCAAGGAGCTATGAACCTGCCCTCCAAGGTTTCTTTGTTCAGCAACACTCCCTAGGACCTTACCATTAAGTGTGTAAGTCTAGCTAAGATTTGCTTTCACAAAATGCAGCACCTCGCATTTATCTGAATTAAACTCCATCTGCCACTTCTCAGCTCATTGGCCCATCTGATCAAGATCATGTTATAATCTGAGGTAACCTTCTTCATTGTCCACTACACCTCCAATTTTGGCGTCATCTGTAAACTTACTAACGGTACCTCTTATGCTCGAATCCAAATCATTTATATAAATGATGAAAAGTAGAGGACCCAGCACTGATCCTTGTGGCACTCCACTGGTCACAGTCCTCCAGTCTGAAAAGCAACCGTCTATGACCCATCATCCGTCTTCTACCTTTGAGCCAGTTCTGTCTCCAAATGGCTAGTTCTCCCTGTATTCCATGAGATCTAACCTCGCTAACCAGTCTCCCATGGGGAACTTTGTTGAATGCCTTACAGTTAAGTTTTCTAATCATTAAGTTATTCTAAATTCCTCTCTTTTTTGTTTGTATTATAACTACAATGTTTAAATAAAGTGTATTTTGCTTAATGTCAAGTAGTTTGACCATTCACATCACACCTGGAACACGGCATTTCACATCTACCTTTAAAACAAGAAAAAGTTAAGGTCTAGGCTACCATCTTAAAATATTTTGATGGGGTGTGGTCTGGTCTGGTCTGGTGCATTACCCAACAGAGGTTACATGGTCTCTCAACAGCTTTCCAATTGTAGACAAGACTCCAGTTGCCTGGATTAAAATTGCAATACATGTCTCATACACTTCAGCATAGAATATATGTTTTGATTGTAGGGTGGATGAAGATTTATCTTTGCTATACTGTTTCACATGCTATTCTGCCTGGATTACAAGTTTTGGCTCTTGTGTCTTGAATATATATTGACATTAATCATGAGAACAATCAGTCGAAGCAATGGAACTATATCTCGAGTGGCAGTCCACAAAGGTGATGCCACTTGGAATGTCTCCACACGCCTCATCCATCCCATATTCAGCTCCAATCACTTCAAGAGATTGATTTTTTAAAAAATTCATCCACCAGTTGAGGGCATCACTGGCTGGGCAGTGTTTATTGCCCATTCCTAATCGCCCAGTCAATAAAATGTGAAGCTGGAAAAAGCACAGCAGGTCAAGCAGCATCAGAAGAGCAGCAGAGTCAACGTTTCGGGCAGGATTACGCTAAGAAATAAGTGGGGGGAGGGTGGAAAGGTGGCACTGGCGGAAAAGCAGGTGGGATAGTGATAGCAAATTGTTTCAAAATTTTCAGAAATGAATAGCGTTTGTAATATTTATGGTAATTGCTTATATTCACTTTCTGTTATTTAATTAAATACCTTGTGGCTGTCCGTACCTTAGCATTCCTGATGAAATTTTTTTCTAAAACACCATTATGAATGAAAATGTGCTGAATGAAATCACTTTCCCTATGGAAATCATTTCCAAAGAGTGTATAACAATCCCGACATGTAACTTTTACCTAAACAAAAATGTAGCAAGTTGCCTTGTATCTGACTGTTACCCAAATCCCCTCTCATCAACTTTCAATAATCTTCACCATTTTCAACAGAGTTCCGACTTTCTCACATTCCTGCTGACCCATCTCCCGATTTTCCTCTATGAAGTTTCGTCTCGCTACTTTCTCTCCCAAATTCTCCCTTTCTCGCCATCTTCCTGCTACTTGCTGACTCTCCCGTTAGCTTGTAGCCTGCTCTATCCTCCTGCACTTCACTCAGAGCAGGACTTTCCCATTTGAAGTTAAAGTTTGCTGTGGAGCACGTTTCATAAAGTCATTTCTGTCAAAGCTCGGGTCATCTTACACAATGATCTGCTTCTCAGCCAAAAATTAGTGCAGGACAGATGTTTGACTTGTCATTCGGTTAATCCGTGTGGTAAGATGTGAGAGAGCTTACCAAAGCTTGTACCTTCTGATCCCTAAAACTCTGGCATCATGTTTAAAGCCCAGCTAGACAACACTTCAGACACTGCAAGCCTCTCGCACTGTAGTGTTCAGTAAACTCTGACCAAATGGCAGAGAAGCAAAACAACATAGCTCACTGTGTCACTGAGGAAGATCTGGAAGTGTTGATTTAATAAGGTGACAGAGACAAAGTCAGTCTTCTTCTCAGCTGATCACAAATAGAGGCCAGTCCACCAGACCCAAGCATCCTGGGCAGAATTATCAACATGAGGCAGCGCTGTTTCTACAGTCAAAAGAGATACCTCGCAGAGCCTCAGAAAGGTCAGTAATGTTCAGTGTCATGTAAGGACAGATGACACCACATTCCTTCTGCTAAGTAATGTGACCTCTAACTTACCATTGCACATGCATCTCACCAAAGCTGCTTGACTATTGCCCTCAGCATTGCATGCATCATGGTCAGTTAAGGGATCACACCTATGCCATGGTCTGTACTCACTAATGCTTTTTGCCCACAATTCTTCCCACTCACACACTGGGGACTGCTCACCACCTTGTTGTTCATGTATCCACTTGCAGCCACCTCCATCATACTTAATCCTTACCATTGTCTCATTGCAGGAAAAGAAACTAGCCCAGAATCAGGTACAAGATTGGTGGGGTGAGGGATGGGGGGTGCGGATGAAAATCAGGCTCCTCATTCCCTATTAGCAGAAGATTGTGGAACTGACTGGAGACAGTACTGCATATGTGTTGGGTGTGGAGATGCCAAAGGGGAACCGAGCTAGTAATCTCCATTGTGTCATGCTGCTCTCCCAGTGCCACCACACTACTCATTCTTATTCTCGATATAATGTGGGCAGAGATGAGCAGAAGACACCGAGGGAACATAGCTAAGATGAGCAATCAGTTTTGCCAATGTATTTTCATGTTCGCTGTCACAATATCTGCAGTAGTATAATATTCAATGTAACACATGGTAAAGTCACACCCATGTGAGAGATGAGGAGCCTCTTTAGACATCCAAAGGATATTAAAAATTGCAAGTTGAAAAATTAAAACATAAGGAATAGGAAGTAGTGCGCTGGCATGCATTAATGCTTGGCTAACAGACTGAATACAGAGAGTAGGAATAAATGGGGCATGCTCATGATAGCAGGCTGTGACTAGTGGGATACAATAAAGATCCAGTACTTGGGCCCTAGCTATTCACAAAATAAATATCAATGATTTGGAGTTGGCGATCAAATGTAATATTTCCGAATTTGTGAAAGATACAAAGCTAAATGGGAGTATGGGTTTTGAGGAAGATGTAAAAGGTTTCCAGGAGGATTTGGACAGACTTAGCTCATGGGCAAGAACATGGCAGATGGAATATAATGTGAAAAAATGTGAGGCTATCCACTTTTATGGGAGTTGCATTGTGCAGTGTATTTAGTAAACAGATGTTGGAAAGTGTAGATGTATAAAAGAATTTAAGTGCCCTCTTTGATAAGTCACAGAAGACCAACATGTCAGTGAAACAACTAGTAGAAAGATTAACGGAATATCAGCCTTTATTGCAAGAGGATTTGAAAACAGGAGTCATGAAATTTTGTGTCAATTGTACAGGGCTTGGTTAGGCCAGACCTGGTTGACTATGGGCAGTATTGGTTTCCTTATCTCAAGAAAGATCTTATTGCCATAGAAGGAGTGCAATGACGGTTCACCACACTTGAGCCCAGAATGGCCGGACTGAGATTTGCCACACCATTTCAAAGAATGAGAGGTGATTACATTGAAACTTATAAAATAGAGATAGACAGAACAGATGCAGATCAACTGTCTTCCATAGTTTGGAATCTAGAACTAAGGGACAGCAATCAAAAATATAGAGAGTGCCACTTAAGTCCAAGATGAGGGGACTTTTTTTTGTACACAGAGTGTTGAGAATCTTTGGAATACTCTACCACAGAGCACTGTGGCAGCATGTTTAAGGAAGAGATTGATAGATTACCGATAGCATACAGTGTTATGGGGTAGGATAGGCATTGAAGTTTTGATCATCTATTTTCATATTGAATGATAAGTGGGTATAAGAAACTGAATGGTCTACTGTTTTACCCATGTTGCGATCACCAAGCATTGCTCATTTCTCATAAGGAACCGAAGCTTTGACTACAAATTGTCTGGAGCCTTAATGTTCAGCCAAGGTCTTGTACAATCAGATGGGGCGGGGGGGGGGGGGGGGTTAATGGGTCGAGGAGTGACAGATGAAGTTTAATTTAGATAAATGTGAGGTGCTGCATTTTGGAAAGACAAGTCAGGGCATGACCTATACACTTAATGGTAAGGTCCTGGGAAGTGTTGCTGAACAAGGAGGCCTTGGAATGCAGATTCATAGCTCCTTGAAAGTGGAGTCGCAGGTAGATAAGATAGTGAAGAAGATGTTTGTTATACTTGCCTTTATTGGTCAGTACATTGAGTATAGCAGTTGGCAGATCATTTTGCAGCTGTACAGAACATCAGTTCGGTCGCTATGTGAACATTGTGTACAATTATGGTCTCCCTGCTAAAGGAAGGATATTGTGAAACTTGAAAGGATTCAGAAAAGATTCACAAGGATGTTGCTAGGTTTAGAAGATTTGAGCTATAAGTAGAGGCTGAATAGGCTGTGGCTGTTTTCCCTGTAGCGTCGGAGGCTGAGGGGTGACCTAATAGAGATTTATAAAATAATGAGGGGCATGGATAGTGGAAATAGTCAGGTTTTTACCCTGGGTGGGGAGTCCAAAACCAGACAGCATAGGTTTAGGGTGAAAGGAGAAAGATTTAAAAGAGACCTAAGGGGCAACATTTTCACGCAGAAGGTGGTGTGTGTATGGAATGAGCTGCCAGAGGAAGTGGTGCAGGCTGGTACAATCACAGCATTTAGGAGGCATCTGGATGGATGTATCAATAGGAAGGGTTTAGAGGGATATGGGTCCAATACTGGCAAATGCGATTAAATTAATTGGAATATCTGGTCAATATGGACAGGTTGGACTCAAGGGTCTGTTTCCATATTGCACAGCTCTATGATTCTGTGCCTCAATTGATATGAACAATAGTGAGGCTCAGGCCCTGGCCTGTAACACTTCTACTGACCATTTTGGATGGCATCTTCAGTAGGGAATGTTTTTGTGAATGAACCACTCAAAGGAGCGCAATGACATTCAAGGCTGGTAAATGTTATATGGTCAGTTCGCTCATGGCACAGGGCTGCAAGGAAAAGCCACACAAAGTGCTTCCTTTCGCAAGTTAAAGGTATTCAAAGTCATTCAAGAATATTGAGACAACTTTAATGTTTCTGCACCCTCTGGAAACATTTAAGTAATAGAGACGGAAGAAAGATTTATGGCAGCCCGGCATCCTCATAAGGAATTGGATTACACATGGTTCATGTCATATCCTCACAGGTGCTTTCAGAATGACATACCTTTACATAGAACATTGAAGATAGAACAGAGAACATTGCAGCGCAGTACAGGCCCTTCAGCCCTCAATGTTGTGCCGACCTGTGAAACTAATCTGAAGCCCATCTAATCTACACTATTCCATTCTCTTCCATATGTCTATCCAATGACCATTTAAATACCCTTAAAGTTGGCGAATCTACGACTGTTGCAGGCTGTGCATTCCATGCCCCTACTACTCTCTGAGTAAAGAAATGACCTTTGACATCTGTCTTATATCTATCACCCCTCAATTTAAAACTACGTCTCCTCATGCTCGCCATCGCCGTGCGAGGAAAAAGGCTCTCATTGTCCATCCTATCTAAAGAGCCATATGTCGTAGATACACAATTCCACTGCTGCTTTTTTTCTTTGCAGTGACGTGGGGCAGGTTATGCAAAGCAGAACTGGGGAATCTTGGGAGTTTACTGTGATCTTTTACGCCATATCCTGTATTGAGAAGCTGATAATCTTCCAGGCAGGGCACTCTGCAGTGAGTGATTCTCTTCCTGATTCCTAATATCCTTTACATTAACTAAGTTGATTAAATATCCATCACTAACCTGAATGGATACTGTGATGAAAGTTTATAATAAATCATTTTTTTGGAAAATTGAATTCTAGAGTTGAAGAAAATGGAGTTTCGGATTTCAGTGCTGTGCAAGTCTGGTTTAGTTTTTAACAAAGACTCAGACAGTCATTTAGAACTGTCCTTAGCTAAAAACAAAGTAAAAACAATGACTGCAGATGCTGGAAACCAGATTCTGGATTAGTGGTGCTGGAAGAGCATAGCAGTTCAGGCAGCACCCAAGGAGCAGCGAAATCGACGTTTTGGGCAAAAGCCCTTCATCAGGAATAAAGGCAGTGAGCCTGGAGCGTGGAGAGATAAGCTAGAGGAGGGTGGGGGTGGGGAGAAAGTAGCATAGAGTACAATGGGTGAGTGGGGGAGGGGATGAAGGTGATAGGTCAGGAAGGAGAAAGTTCCACCACAGAACACACCAGATGGCAACCTTCTTTAGAGACCGCAATTTCCCTTCCCACATGGTTAAAGATGCCCTCCAATGCATCTCATCTACATCCCGCACCTCCGCCCTCAGACACCACCCCTCCAACCGTAACAAGGTCAGAACGCCCCTGGTGCTCACCTTCCACCCTACCAACCTTCACATAAACCAAATCATCCGCCGACATTTCCGCCACCTCCAAACAGACCCCACCACCAGGGATATATTTCCCTCCCCACCCCTCTCCGCCTCCAAACAGACCCCACCACCAGGGATATATTTCCCTCCCCACCCCTCTCCGCCTCCAAACAGACCCCACCACCAGGGATATATTTCCCTCCCCACCCCTCTCCGCCTCCAAACAGACCCCACCACCAGGGATATATTTCCCTCCCCACCCCTCTCCGCCTCCAAACAGACCCCACCACCAGGGATATATTTCCCTCCCCACCCCTCTCCGCCTCCAAACAGACCCCACCACCAGGGATATATTTCCCTCCCCACCCCTCTCCGCCTCCAAACAGACCCCACCACCAGGGATATATTTCCCTCCCCACCCCTCTCCGCCTTCCGCAAAGACCGTTCCCCCCGTGACTACCTGGTCAGGTCCACGCCCCCCTACGACCCACCCCCCCATCCTGGCACTTTCCCCTGCCACCGCCATCCTCTCCTCCCTGACCTATCAACTTCATCCCCTCCCCCATTGTACTCTATGCTACTGTCTCCCCACCCCCACCCTCCTCTTGCTTATCTCTCCACTCTTCAGGCTCACTGCCTTTATTCCTGATGAAGGGCTTTTGCCCGAAACGTCGATTTCGAAGCTCCTTGGATGCTGCCTGAACTGCTGTGCTCTTCCAGCACCACTAATCCAGAATTTAGCTAAAAACAGCCTTGGCAAGAAACCATGTGACTTTAGCAAAATGATTCAGCAGCTACCTGTTGATAAAACTGCTGCTTACTGTTGACTTGGGTTTTTATGACCAGAGAAAGGGAGAACTGGGACTTTAGTAGGTTGAGTCCAGAAGAAAGTATCCTTACCAGCAGTGGGGTAGTTTTGTTTTTGTCAACCTCCAGGCCAACAGTGCTGGAAAGAGATCTTAAGCTGTTTGATCAGTCGAAGTAGACATGGCTGGAAAAAACATGTTAACTCTTCTCAGTGTCAATGAGAAAAGTCAATGAGTTAGTGTGCCTGTATATCTCAGGGAGTGACAGCAATGGAGAAAATTCCATCTAGTGAATGCTCAGAAAGTTACTGAGCAAATTTTAAAGTGTAGCTGGAGTGATCCTTCAGTGTCTGTAAGTAATCTTGATAGGAAAAAGGGTTGAATCTTCCTTTTTACTGTTATGATAACATCTTTGTACATTGCCTATATATTATATATATAAATATAAATCACTGTATTCTTTCCTATTGTGTAATAAACAAATATTGTTTTGGTAACAGTACATTTACATCCTTGTATGAATATGTTTAGTGACTTGACACCACACTAGCAAATTGCAAAAGTACAACTTATGATCTGTCAAGTCAGGTTTCATTCTACAATGTGGCTTGCCCAGTATTACCATTAGCTGGGATCATATCAGCATGTCAGCAACTCAACACCATTCAGGACAAAGCATTCAACTTGAACGGCACTTCATCACTAACTAAATATTTACCTCCTCTACCATTGATATACAGTAACTTCAATGGTGTACTGTTGACATAGAATGGGTGCTTAATAGACTGCATTGATGTTTTCCGACCTATCAGTTTTCTATGTTCAGCAGACATCAAGCTGAAAATGTGCTCCATTGTATTGTATTCCCTGTATTGTAATGTTCAGCTCTAATGCTGATAAATGTTCTCTGGCATCATCCAAGTATTGGTTTTTGGAAATGAGGAAAAAACATTAATTGGGCCTTTGCAAGTACATTATGAAAGCAGTACCTTTACTGTTTCAAAATTTGACAATGAATGTCTTCCTCCTTTAGAAAAGAATATTAAAATACATTCATTCTTAGTTGCTGGCATCCAACCTGACGAATTCTGTTCTGGAATTTATGCACACAAATATTGTAATTCCCAGTCAAAATTTTAACCTTGCATTACTGAGGTCTGTGTATTAACTTGAATGTTTAAACAATGGTATCTTGGGAAGTCACAAGTAGACTGAGTCCCTGACACAAATTTGATTGAGTAAAAATGTGAAAGGTGAGCTTTTGATTAAATATAGCCAGGAAAACTATTACAACATTGCAGTAGAAGCCTGCACGTGAATATGGTTAATGTGGAAACTTTGGAACACCACCACGATCGACACAACCTTGCTGCAGTAACCTTCTCACTCCTTCAGTGAACCAGTATAGGACTCCTTTGCCATTGTGACCTTTTTGGACCGAACTTCATCTGGTACTTTCCTCCACCTCACTGCCATGGGTGATTCTACCAGGAACAAGGAGTTCTCAATGGCAGGACTCAAGTGATTGTCAGAATGTGAATTTCAGAATTAACATGGGCAATGTAGGTTATCTACCAGATCAGGTCCACCCTGTTTTAGATGCTAACTGAATAATCCATGGTGAAGACAGTTTTGGAATGGAATCTGGATGACATGTGAATACCTTTTCAGTAATAATTTCTATTCATTATTTTTCAGTGGTGAATAGTTTTGAGGTAGGAGATCTTGGAGTTAACAAGTGCTGGCTAATTTAATCATGATTTTCCATTTCAGCAGATAGTCCAAACTCCTTTTAGAAACAAGATTTCATTCCACATGTAGAAAAGAGAAGACATAGCAAGAAACAGGCCTGATTTTTCTTATAATAAACAAGTCTTCTTGTTTATAATAAGCAAGTCTTCTTGTTTATTATGACAAACTTATTTCAAACAGACTTTTTTTGTCCCTTATAAGCCCATTGCAATTTTATTGTGTTCACATGCTGCGCTGATTCCTTTATGTCAACTATTTAGCAAATGTATATTAATTAATCTGGAAATAAATCTGACTAATAGATTTAATCTGCATGCATTAGTTTGATGATCTTCAGAAAGATAGGGGAATGAGGAGAGCCACATGATTTCTGGAGGTAGCGATCATAATTAATACTTAATTGTTAAACTTGAGCACATAATTGATCTATATATCTGGATACAAAGGTAACAACTATTGTGATCCTCTTTACTGCTTGAATCTGTCAGATACCCAGGAGAAATCATTGGTTCGGCACCTTTTCTCTAATGAGGAGAGCAAAGATTAATGACTGCATTAACATACTATTCTAATTTAGTCATGAAGATGGTGAACTGCAGAACTGGTCTTAGTATGACATCACCGAAATACTAATATGGGAAGAGGTGGTATGAACTTTGCACAGACTAACTGATGTTCATCTATTCCTTTTCATCAAAGCAGAAAAAAAAAACATTCAGCCAAATCTTCTAGCTCCTAATCATCAGAGATTATATCTACCTACAGATGTGCATCTGGATCCATGTGGAGGTTCTAATACATGGATCTACATGGGAATTGCCTGGTAAGGCAATGAACACCTCCCCTACTTTCCAGGGCTCCCCGTGAATATCTCAAACTGTGAGTTAGGGTTAGAGATGTCTGATACTTCCACAGTACATACCTGGATTGTTACCCAGAAAATGTTGGACAGATTAAAACCTAGTTTATCACTTGGGTAACTCCACAACTAGTTAAACAACTCCCATGAGTGTCCCGAATACTGTCTCCACCCTGGCCATCTCCCAACCCAACTCGATTACCTCATGACTTTGCAACTGACTTGAAGACACCACCGTGCCCCCCCCCCCACCCCCAACAATGTGGCTGTCTCCTAACCCAAGGCCCCTTCAAAGCACCCATCCCCTTACTACATTCTCCTCTCAATTACCCATGACCCTTCCTGACGCAGCCCAGGTAGCTACCTCACCTAACTCACTGCCCTCAGTCTTCTCACCCACCTCCCCATTCAATCACTCATCATTAATTCAAGATGGTGACAACTATAGGATGGGAAGAGTTCGGGCTTTGTGCTCGTACAGCTGGCTGGCCGTATTCTTCTTTCTCTTTTGTTTTGATTTTTTTGTTTCTTTGTTTCTCTTTTGTATCGAAGTTGACTTTTTTTGTTTTCTGTGGCGGCAGTGGTGAGGGCCAGCTTTGGCAGTGGACATACGGGAGGGGGGAGTTGTCAGCCTGGTAGACATGGACATTCTTTCTTCATGACCATCATGGCTGCTGTTCTATCGAAGGCTACATCATCGGTGGGTGTGGCCCGTTTCTCCTGGTGGCCATGTGGCAGTTTCAGCATCGGAGATTTAATGGATCCAGTCTGTCCCTCCTCGCTATGGTGGTGAGGCAGTGGCTTCAGCATCAGCTTCGGCAGTGGTAGCGTGGTGGGCCCAGTCCAGAAGTCCTCACTTTGGCAGCCTCAAGGGCGGCTTCAGCAGCGGCATCCGAGAACCACTCCATAAACGCAGACTGCCGTGGAGAGAACAAAAGATTAACTTTGTCCCAGCTTATTATGTCAGAGAATCATCGAATCCCTAGAGTGTGGAAACAGGCCATTTGGCCCACAAGTCCAACCCGTCTAGACCCATTCCTTTACCCTATTACTCTACATTTCCCCTGACTAATACGCCTAACCTATATGTCCCTGAACACTATGGGCAATTTAACACAGCCAATTCACCTGACCTGCACATCTTTGGATTGTGGGAGGAAACCGGAGCACCCAGAGCAAACCCATGCAGACACGGGGAGAATGTGCAAACTCCACACAGACAGTCGCCTGAGGCTGGAATCGAACCTGGGTCCCTACTGCCATGAGGTAGCAGTATTAACTGCTGAGCCCCCACGTTACCCCAATATTTATAATTCCTGTATTTAAAATGGTGCCAAATTGTGGCAACTTATACACATCTCATTGTACTTTCATAAATAAAAGTGACAATGAATTGCTATTTTATTCTACTCATTACTCACTCATCAATTCATTCACATGGGCCCCTTAAAGTTATCCTATGATCGCTGGCGCTGTGAAAAAGGATTGTGTCCTGTCCCTCAATTCCGTTCTACTTCAACCAAGTGCCCTGAGGGTTGTTGCTCTGTTCTTTTTGGTGAACACCAGGCTCAAAATCCCGGAAGAATAATGCAGCAGCTTTGATTTGAGAGAGTTATTGAATACTGTAGAATCCGGCTGTAATCACCACTGCTCAGAAGACGTTTACCATATTTCAGAGAAATCTAGAAATATTATGATGACTTACCTGCATGCAAGTGAGACCTTTTTTTTTGAAAAGACATTTTTGGGCAGAAAATATGACTCTGAAGCATCTGGCACTATGGAAGTTTTAAAACTTCAAAACTTCACTGTTTCCAGCTGTTTTTACCCTAAAGGCAACAGTGAGGATATGCACAAGCTGGGAACATGCAGAGTGTTACCATTTTGCTTTTGGCACACAACAGACCTCACAGATGCCATTGAAGTCTGGGGAGATGTCCCTCAGCATTGTTTAAAGGTCTCACAATGGGGCTTCCAGGTGAGTTGCTTTTGCCTTTCTTTTGTAACTTCAGAATGGGTGGAAACACTGTGTTTAGTTCATTGGAAGAGTTTGGAGAATTTCAGAATCATAAGGGAGTGGTGCAGTACTTTCACAAGGAGAGCAGACGACTTGACAAGGGGAGACAGTCTGTTTTCAGTGGTTGAGGCTTTGGCTGTTGTTCCTTGGCAATTCAGAAACTGGTTCGCCTGAAATCTCTTCCCCACATCACCATTTACCCCACCTTCCCATTTGTCTACTGCAGACGACATAGTACTCTCTTGGCTGTGATCTTGATATAAAAGACACCACATAAAAGTTTTCATCAGCACATTCAATAGGGCAGGCAAAACTGAACGATTTGTACTTTTTAGCCTTACTGTATGTCTTGCATGTGCCTGTCACTGCAGTAGTGCTTGTACACTTCACCACCCAGTGAATGCAGTATTCATCGTGAAAGGCTACTAATGTTCAATGAGGAGACTGCAGATGGCTTTACAGGATGACTTCATGAAGCTTCTGGCCTTGAGTGTTGCACCAGGTGGATATGAGTGGCAGTAGTTATGTTTGTTTGACTTAAGGTGTTATGGACCAGACCAGACCCCCTCAAAACATTTCAAGAAAGTAACCCAGACCTTAGCTTTTCTAGTTGTGTTAAGCAGGTGTTGAGTGGATATTCCAGGAGGGATGCAGCTGGTTCAACCACTTAGTTTGAAACAAAACACAATGTGTTTGCAAGATTACCGAATGAAATACAGACAAATGAGAACAAAATATAGAATAACTTAAATATTCAAAACCGAATGAAATACAGACAAATGAGAACAAAATATAGAATAACTTAAATATTTAAAACTCTATCACAACTTAATGATGCTGTTCCAAATACCTGCAACATCCCCATAAACATTCCCTTGGCAAAAAAGGCAAAACCAAACACAGTGTCTTACAAGAGAGACGTCAAAGAGAGAGAGAATCAGTGTGGAACTTTTTATTTGATCAGCAGTCTCAAGAAACTGACCATCAGCTCTGAAACAGCCAGACTGCTAAAACCAAACCAGGGTAAAGCTGAGCTGGGAAAACTGGCCACTCCCTTTTCAATGTACAAGTGTTTTTTTTTAACTTGAAAGCCTTTTTTACTGAGGCAATATCTGTTAGCCAAAATCAATTGGCCCTTTAACCAATCCAAACCAGACACATTGGAACGTCTGCCTTTACGACCCCTCTTAAAACAATAAAAGGACAGAATAACCTTGTCAAAGTAACAGCATCATCTCAAAGGGCACCAATAAGGGCATTGATAGAGTGAACGGTCTACTGTCTTGAGAGAAGACAGTTGATTTGTTCTACTAGTTTTAAATTGGAAAAAGCCTAGTTTTACTAAGCTGGTGCATGCTTTTACTTGTTATTGGGACCCAGTACAACAAATGAGACCTATTTGTTGCCCATCCCAAATTGTACTTGAAGAGCTGTTGGTCAACTACAGCAGTCCATGTGGACCAAAAAGAAACAATTTGAGGGAGATCAGTAACAGTTAAGCAAGCAAGAGGCAGAACTGGTTCAAAACAAAGCAAAGTGTGCAATTCTTGACACATCTATCAATGTGCATCCAGAGTAGAATAAGACAAAAAAAAAGAATATTTATATCAAAAACAGATCTCAATATCACAGAAAACAGACAACAGCTATAGAGTGCCGAGGTGAAATTATAAGAAATTAAGGAAAGTGAAGAGAGGGCATGAAAAATTAATGGTGTGTAAAATCAAAGTTGCTTTGTGATGTGGTATTAAAGGATTTGTAATTTTGAAAGTGCATAAATCACCAAATAAAATACCAGGGAGCACAAAGGAGACAACAACTGAAGATCTAGCAATCTCTTTGTAGTCTTCTGTAGCATTGCCAGTATTGTACATTATTTAAAAAGAGATAGATTGAGGAACTGCAGTCCAATTGGCACATCCTCGGTGATGGAAAAGACAAACGTGGGTTAATCAAGGTCAGCATGAATATGGTAGGAGAGGGTGGTGTCAGGTTGTAGAGACATAGAGTCACAGAGATGTACAGCACGGAATCAGAACCTTTGGTCCAACCCGTCCATGCCTACCAGGTATCCCAACCTAATCTAGTCCCATTTGCCAGCACTTGACCTATATGCCACTAATTCCTTCCTGTTCACATACCCATCCAGACGCCTTTTAAATGTTGTAGTTGTACCAGCCTCCACCACTTCCTCTAGCAGTTCATTCCAAACACGTACCACTCTCTGTATGAAAAAAATTGCCTGTTAGGTCACTTTTATATCTTTTCTCTCTCACTCTAAACCTATGCCCATATATTCATATACCCATCCAGATGCCTTTTAGATGCTGCAATTGTACCTGCCTTCACCACTTCCTCTGGCAGCTCCTTAAGACTTTGTTCATCTTATAGAACATTACAGTGCAGTACAGGCCCTTCAGCCCTCGGTGTTGCAACACCCTGTCATACTAATCTGAAGCCCATCCCATCTACACTATTCCATGTACGTCCATATGCCTGTCCAATAAAGACTTAAATGCACTTAAACTTGGCGAATCTACTACCGTTGCAGGCAAAGCATTCCATATACTTACTACTCTCTGAGTAAAGAAACTACCTCTGACATCTGTCTTATACCTATCTCCCCTCACTTTAAAGTTGTGTCCCCTCATGTTTGCCGTCCCCATACTTGGAAAAAGGCTCTCCCTGTCCACCCTATCTAACCCTCTGATTATCTTGTATGTCTCTATTATGTCACCTCTCAACCTTCTCTCTAACGAGAACAGCCTCAAGTCCCTCAGCCTTTCCTCGTAAGACATTCCTTCTATACCAGGCAACACCCTAGTAAATCTCCTCTGCACATTTTCCAAAGCTTCCACATCCTTCTTATAATGCGGTGACCAGAACTGGACACAATACTCCAAGTGTGGCAGCACCAGAGCTTTGTACAGCTGCAGCATAACCTCCTGGTTCCGGAACTCAATCCCTCTATTAATAAAGGCCAAAACACTGTATACCTTCTTAACAACTCTGTCCATCTGGGTGCAACTTTCAGGAATCTGTGTACATGGACACCGAGATCTCTCTGCTCATCTGCACTCCCAAGAATCTTACCATTAGCCCAGTACTTTGCATTCCTATTACTCTGTCCAAAGTGTATCACCTCACACTTGTCCACATTAAACTCCATTTGCCACCTCTCATCTACCTGTTTGGTCACTTTGTCAAAAAAATCAATAAGATTCGTTAGGCACGACCTACCCTTCACAAAACCGTGCTGACTATCCATGATCAGATTATTATTTTCTAGATGGTTATAAATCCTATCTCTTATAACCTTTTCCAACACTTTACCAACAACTGAAGTGAGACTCACTGGTCTGTAATTACCAGGGTTGTCTCTACTACCCTTTTTGAACAAGGGAACCACATTTGCTATCCTCCAGTCCTCAGGCACTATTCCTGTAGACAATGATGATTTGAAGATCAATGCCAAAGGCTTGGCAATCTCTTCCCTTGCTTACCAGAGGCTCCTAGGATAGATCCCATCCGGCCCAGGGAACTTGTCTATTTTCTCACTCAAAATCTTAAATCCATTTGCCATGTTTATACCCATCTGACCAGCCCATGGATATTTTCCTGTAGTCTGCAGTTTTCTTCCTCTGTCCATGACTGTGTCGCCAAATACTAGACTCATGCCATTTACAAGTTCGCTGATAGTTGGTTGAATCTCAGATGGCGACAAGACAGACTACAGACTGGAGGTGTACAGGTACAGGTAAATGCTAAGAGTCTGTGAATCCATTCAGTATTCTAACAACAGTAGGGTAGAAACTGTTGCGAAACATGTGTTCAGGCTTCTGTACCTACTCCCTGATGGTAGAGGTTGTAAACAAACTTTGCCAGGGTGGCATGGATCTTTGAGAATGCTGGCAGCCTTTCCTTGACAGCGGGCCTGGTAGATGGATTCTATAGATGGGAGGTTGGCCTTTGTGATTGCCCGGGCTGAGTTCACTCTCTGTAAACCGTCTCTGATCTTGAATTGTACAGTTGCCATACCAGATGGCGCACCTTTAAAGTTGGCAAGGGTATTCGCCATCACACCAAATTTCCTCAGCTGCCTAAGGAAGAAGAGACGTTGTTGGGCCTTTGTAGCCAGTGCGTCCACATGAAGAGCCCAAGAAAGCTTGTTGTTGATGACCACTCCCAGGAGCTTGACACTCCCCACTCGTTCCACCTCTGTGTTGTTAATGTGTTGGGGGTGGGACATGAGTAACATTCCGCCGAAAGTCAATAATGAGTTCCTTGGTTTTACCGGCATTGACAGCTAGGTTGTTCTCAGTGAATCATTTTTCCAGGTTTTCCACCTCCTGTCTGTAGTCTGTTTCGTTGCATCGGAGATTCAACCGACTATGGTGGTGTCGTCAGCGAACTTGCAAATGACATTAGTCTGGTATTCACTGGAAGCAGGCTAGCAAGGAAGGAAACATGTAACAAGGAAGAGAATGGGTAGAGAAGGTGTTTAAAAAAATATTTGGAGTATAAGTGTGGCAAGGCCATACTAAAACTGTATAAAACACTAGATTTGCTAGCATGTGTAGAGAGAGAAATAATGTGAACATTTTAGGTCCCATATGATTCTTTTGCAGACTCTGTTCGCAGATGTTGCCAGACCTGCTGAGTTTCTCTACCATTCTCTGTGTTTATTTCGGATTTCCAGAATCGTTGATTTTTATGTGCATAAAATATAAGTTAGGTCACAGCAAGGGTACTGAAAACGGTTCTGATCAACACATAAATTGTGGGATCATACTGGAGAGGGTATAAAGAAAATTTGTGGGTGTTGCTAGGAGTGGCGTATTTTAGTGTTGAGAAAAATCTGATTAGGTTACTTCTTTGGAAAGGAGGATGCTGATGGAAGATTTAATTTCTCTTAGCAAAGAGAATAGCAATAACCAGAGAACATAGACTTAAAGTAATTGGCAGAACAGCTAGAGGGGAATTAAGGAAAAAGTATTTTCATCTAGAAGGTGGTGGTGGGCAGGAGCTCACTGCCTGAAAGGATGGTAGGAGTAGAAACCCTCACTGCATTCAAAATTATATGAACTATGTGCATATAATCATGTGGACCCACGATTAGAAAATTGAATTCGGCTTGTTAGTTCTTTCTCAGCTCGCACAGATATGATAGGCCAAGTGACCTTCTCCTATGCTGAAAACTTCCAATGTTTCTGCTTTTTTACATCTTTCATTCTGATTGTTCCCCTTTCAACTCCCCAAAAGAAACCTAAAATCTGTCTGCAAGCAGCACTTACCTTGACAGTCAGGTATCTGGCACTTGTGCGACTACATAATGCATTTCGACATCAATATTCAACGTGTGCCATTAAGAGCGACTTCCTAAATCTTGATCAAAGTGGCAGTTCATGCAGTTAGCCTTCCATTCTAGTTCACAATCAACTTTAAACGAATGTCTTGTGACAGATAGGAATTAGATTTTCCAATCAGCAGTATATATTTTTGCACACGCGTCTGTTCTGTACTATTTCCCTTGTGAGAGATCCCTTTAAAAATAGATGTTTAAAAAATAACACACAATTGATGAACACTAAGACAGGGCCGATATATCATAGGAACACAGCATCTTGTGCATTCTTTTATATGTTCTGACAAGCTGTGCTTCCCTTCCAAAACCTATTGTTCTCAAAATTGTTTTCTAGTGTTTTATATAACAGGATATACTTAGTCAGACTTAAATGGAATTGGTAGATTGCAGAAACTAATGTGCCTACATTAAACAGGGTAAGGAGTCAGGCCACAGTGAAAAGATTATATGGGTATCAATGATGAGACTAATTGCAGATATAACCACAAGGAATGGAAGATCGTTTGGAAAACAAGAACTAGCTGCAAATTCACTAGCTTACTGGGTAACATGGTTCAGAGGACGTTTACTAGAGTTATACTTGGAATCAGTGGAATATATTATGAAGAAAGATTAAATAGCTTGAGCTTGTTTTCACTAGAATGCAAAAGAGCGAAAGTGATGTGATTGAAGCTTATAAGATTCTGGATGGTCATAACAAGGTGGACATAGAAAGGATACTTATTCTTCTAGGTGAGGAGATGTGGGCTGGTGCTTGGGATGTGTATTTCCTATTGTTACACAGCAGCATAGTGGTCTATATCCTGGGTTCCACCTGCTTTTATTCCTACCTTCCTCACTATCACACGCTGTACACCCCACCCAGTCTTGCTATAACCTTCAACTCCTGACCTCCTATGACCCTCTTTCCAATAATTTCTGAAGACTGAACCCAAGGATCCCCAGTGAGGGTTTCTTGTGCCCATTTCCCATACCCACACAGTCCAGCATTCCACATGGTCAGGTGAACCGAATCCCACAAGCAGTGAGTTACAAGAGGTTCTGCCATTAAGACCTGCAGGGCCTTGTTTTGAAGTTGTACAGAAAGGAGCAAATCTGTCTGCAAACCATCATCACCATATAGGCAATGAATGGAGTTAGATAGGAGAGAGCATTCCTACAGCCTTGATGGCTAAACCTTACTTCCAAGTGTATCAGCAAATCTACAGGCTTCCACACTTCCCTGATTTTCATCCATTTCCATGCTCTTCCACTTCCTTCTCTCTTCTCCCATTATACCCAGGAGGCTAACTCTGTTTATCTCTCTGCAGATCCTGCATGATGTGCTAAGAGTCTGCAGTATTTTTGCAGAAGGCATTATTGTTTGGATGTCATTACCACAGGACATTGATAAATGAAATTGCATTGCTTATTTTAAAGTTGTTAGTGTTTTGGGAGAGCATCAGCATAAAACAGTTTCATCAGAGATGGATATTTGGGGTCATACCTGTGGTAAAAGCTGCAAGACTATTCCAGGTACAATATATTCAAGCTGACAGCTGCACAAATAGCTCATTTTGCAATTCAGCACTGCATGGTTTAAGCTTGTAGTAATGACAATAACAGATGTTTCAGCACTAGACCTGTTTCTCTAAGTTTCTTATAAAGTGCATAATTCAAGACCTGCCTCTGTGGATGAATCCAAATGTTAAAACCTATTAATTGATCAGCTCCTTGTGTCCTGGGTATTATGGTTCACTAATCCAGGCAAAAAAACTCACATTTCCACATTGGAAAAAAAAGGAGCAAGACTGCAGATGTTGGAACTTGGGAAGTGCCGGGAAAATCTCAGCAGGTTAGGAAAGATTTGCGCTGAGTGAGAAATGTCTTTGTATCTACAGAGATGCACCTTGATCTGCTGAGTATTTTCGAACAGTTTCTGTTTATTTGTCCGTTTTCCTCATATGTATTGCACAAAGATAAAAATGCAGCTATTGTTGATCAAATTTTATTTACACACCCCCAACAGTGAGCAATGTAACAAAATGTTCAGCACTTACAATATATTTCACCATGCTATTTTAAACCTGTATACCCTATCTGAGCTGATGGCAAAATAAGGCAACAACAAATTATAAATTGTGTCATCTCTGCAATCCCAAAATGACACAGTGACATCTATATTGATAGCATTTAAAAAAGAACAGCAGGTTTCTTTTATACATAACTAAATGGACTAAATGGGCCAAATGGCCAGTTTCTGTACCGCAGTTTCTATGCAGTTTCCTCCTTCAAGAACTTCATGATTCCTAGTCATCATCTTTTCTCCATCCTTGAATTTATTTGGTTGAAGATCAGGGACAGTGCTTACAGCTGTTAAAACCCCATTCTTTGCAATTCCCCTCCTAAAACTCTCCAACTTGCTCGCTCCTCTTTTGATTTGGAGCTAGTGTGCTTCCAATTAAACCTGTTGGACTATAACCTGGTGTTGTGTGATTTTTAACTTTGCTCCTCTTTTGAGTTGTGTCAGAATGTCAAGTTTTTTTTGGCAAACCTCTTTGGCTGGATGTCAATTATTTAATCTAATCACATTCCTGTGAAGCACCATGGGACAATATATTGGTTTAAAGCAGCTACGTAAATACAATTTGTTTTTACTTAGTCAGGAACACCAGGCAGGTTCATTTTATCAATATGACTTGTTTACATCTGCAAAAGAAGAGAATGGGATTATTAAATGTAATATCCTAATTGTAACATCCTAATCTAGACAACTTTAGGTCTGAAATAATTAATACTGAGGAGTGTCATAACTGTCAACAACTATAATGATGTCACATGGACTTGTACACAGAGCAGTCTCTGTGGTGCAATTGGTTAGCGCGCTCAGCTATTAACTGAAAGGTTGGTGGTTTGAGCCCACCCAGGGACGTGCTTTTCTTCCTGACGAATGCCCCGCAGCCTAAGTGTGCCCTGTGTACTTTAAGGGTGACATGGTGGCTCAGTGGATAGCACTGCTGCCTCACAGCATGACGGTCCCAGGTTCAATTTCAGCCTCTGGTGACTGTCTATGTGGAGTTTGCACATTCTCCCTGTGTCTGTGTGGGTTTCCTCCAGTTTCCTCCCACAGTCCAAAGATGTGCAGGTCAGGTAAATTAGCCATGCTCAATTGTCCATCATGTTAGGCGCATTCATCAGAGGTAAATGGGTCTGGGTGGGTTACTCTTTGGAGGGTCGGTGTAGACTGGTTGGGCCGAGGGCCTGTTTCCACACTGTAGGGAATCTAATCTAAAAAAAACTGCTTAAGATTTCAAAGGATTGAAGTATAACATCTAGTCCTCCTCAAAGACTATGGATGAATGTCTATCATATCAGTGCAGCCTGTGACCAGTTACTACCATGCAGTAAGTGCACCTTGTTAAGAGATACTTTTAATTAGATCAAGAAATGGCTTTTCCCAACCTCCTTTCAACCAAGTAGGCTCTGTAATTTTGTACACTTAAAGAAGATTATCGTCATCATCATCATTATCATCAGTAGTAGTAGCTCGCACAGCATAGTCAGCTGGTATTTCCATCCTGCACAGTAGGCAGCAATGCAGTTTTGATTTGACTGCATGTCGAACTCATGCGACACTGAGACGTAGCAGGTGAGATCCTCAAAAGCAGCTCAAAGTTACTTGCCCCTACAGCACCATCTGCTGGAGGGAGGAGCTAAAAATGGAAGAACCTTGCGAAAGAAACCCTCATGGCAATCTTTAACAAGGAAGAGAACTGCACTGGATGGTAAAGACAAAACATTTCAGATCCGGTAAGTGATGCACTGAAGCATGAGAGTTAGCAACTTTCTGGAGAAGGAAAATTATTAATGCCAAAACAGCTATAGGGTGAAACATGTATCTGTGAGAGCAGTCTAAGATTGGAGTTCAGTGGTGAATAATCGGACATTGAAGGGTCCATGAATAAAGTTTAAAATTCCTGATGGGATAGAGGAGTCTTTCACATGGTGCAGTAATTTAAGCTAGAAACGCAGGTAATGAATCACTTAGGAACTGTTGATCTAAGGTTAGAAATTCAGGGACAACATAAAGTCAAATAATTAGCATCATAATATTGGCAGATTAAAAGGCTAAACTGACCTGGTCTAACTTGCATGGAAAGTTTGGGAGAAAACTTCAGGAGACTTTGTTCAAGCCATAGAAAAGGTGAGAAAGCCTTCATAAGAGATTCAATCACTGTGTGATTATTTATTTAACTGCAAGGAGCATGTGTACCATTCAGTACAACTATGATTGAACTGTGAATCACTTCTAAAAACAAACTGTTGGATTCATACAATGCAACAGGAATAAGGCAGGAATCTTCCATTTTAACCACAAAACTTGGCAATCTGCTGTTTTATTACTGAGAAGTCCTCCATTTTACCTGCCAAACTGAGAAACCGTCCAGTACAGCTGGACTGCAGAACAATTGTTACAGTGAAATAAAAATCTACTTAGTAAAATATGTAATTAAATTAGGAAGACATGACATCAGAAATAACTTTGCCGGATGATGTAATTTAAGAGATGAACCAAATACAAAGGAGAATTGGACATCTTAGAGGAAACAATTTCTAAGATACAAATAATTGTTTAATTAGCTACTAATCAGAAGCTGACCAAATAAATACATCGCTATACACAATTAGGATTATATCTGATGAAATTATAGCTTAAAATAAGTAAAACAAAAGGTACTTTTGAATAGGTATTGAAAACCTTCAACAATTACTTCAATGTCAGAACAAATAATGTTATTGGCAGATTAAGATTTAACAGAGGAGTTTGACATCCAGGAGTAAGGGTAAATTAGTTCATTAATTATCTTAACAGAGAGTGGAATAATTGTAAGAATTGCTGACGTGTTTTTGTCATAATTATTAAAATTCAAAGATGACTCTAGAAAAAGGTAATCAGATGATGAATGAAGCAGAAGTTCAGAAGTATTTGGGATCAATCCTAAGCGTATAACATCAATCTTGACACATGAGAACAGCAGAGTCCCTTCATTTCCTAGCACATAAACCACAAATGCCACATTGAGAAACAATGGTAAGGGCTGGTAACAAACACAAAATGTTCTTGTCAGCACTAAAGAGTAAATAAATCTCACAGGCACAAAGAATAATCAACTATTAAAAGTGAATGCTTTATCTGTCATACAATAGTTTACTTCCTGAAATTGCGCAGAAGTGGGACACAATTTTAAGAAAAACACAAATTAAAGCACAGAAAGAAGTTAATGTGCCTTAAGGGGAAGCAATGGCCTAGTAGTATTATCAGTAGGCCATTAATGCAGAGACCTAGAGAGTGTTCACAGACGATGATTCAAACCCTGCCAAGGCAGATGGTGAAATTTGATTTAAATAAAAATCTACAACTAAGAGTCTAATAATCATGAAACTGTTATTGACTGCTGGGAAAAATCATTTGCTTCACTAATGTTTCAGAGAAGGAATCTATTGAAATTCTCTGATCAAACACAATAGCAATATGGTTGAGTCTTTACTGCCATCCAAGCAATGAATGTTGGTCAAGCTAGTGACACCCACATCCTGTGAATGAATAAAAAGAAAGAGCGAGAACAATCTACAACAAAATTCGAGCCTAAAGTGTTCCTAAGGGAAATAATAGATCCACTCCTTACATTTTGTCCTATGGTCAACAGTCATCTCCTAAACTTCAAGTTCAATGCAGGAGCCAATATCACTGTATTATCAGATTGTGACCCATCATTAAGAACAATGTTTGCAGCCACCGACAGCACAACTATGTGTTCCAGAAGGGAATGTGCTTAAAATTAAGAGTATGCTATGAGAAACTCTCCATATAGGGGAAGCCAAATAGTAAAAAGCTTACGCGCATTTCACAACCAGGAATTTTCTCTTTTGATTAGGACAACATGTCTTGAGCTCAATCTTGTTTAAATGGCACAGCAAATTAAACTGTATTAGGATAGGAACAGCCAGCCAAGGAACAATTCTTTTCAGGACCACACTTCTTATTTTGTTAATATAAGGAAGGAGCTGGAAAAGATGCCCTAAATATTGTCTGTGTTACTTCCCTGATCAGCAAGCTACAGTTGACAGGGTTTACATCAACTTGGTTGTAAGTCAATTGCAGAAAGAAAGTAAAAGGTGACACTAATCATCAACGATATGTGGAATGTGCACACCTTCAATGGCCAAAAAAGTGCTCTTGTCCATACAGAGCTGACTAGGTACAAAGTCCAGATCACAGTCCTCAGCAAGGCTCATCTCTTGAGGGAGGGTCAGATCAAGGAAGTCAGTGCCGATTACATATTCTTTTGGAGTGGACATTCATTGGAAAAACAACACAAAGCTGGTGTAGATTTTCCCATCATGAATTGCCCCATCAATAAGTTGATTTGTCTTCCTAAGGGGGCAAATGAACATTTGATGCTGCTTGAACTCCCCATGCATAGCAAAGGGTAAGCAACTCTTAACAGTATGAATACCTCATACGAAGACCAACCGTGATGAAGCCAAGGATAAATTCTATCATAACCTCCATTCCTTAGTTGCTGCTGTATTAAGGCCAAGCAAACAAATTGTACTTGATGACTTCAAAGCAAGAGCCAGGGAGATCATCAGGTATAGTAAGAGGTCATTGTATTTTAATCAGCTCAGTGTGAGCACGGTGGCTCAGTGGTCAGCTCTGCTGCTTCACAGTACCAGGGATCTGGGTTCAATTCCAGCCCCTGTATAGAGCTTGCACATTCTCCCTGTGTCTGCATGGGCTTCCTCTGGGTGCTCTGGTTTCCTCCATCAATCCAAAGATGTGCAGGTTAGGTGAATTGGCCATGCTAAATTGCCCATAATGTTAGGTGCATTAGTAACAGGGAAATTAGTCTGGGTGGGTTACTCTTTGGAGGGTTGGTGTGCACTTGTTGGGCCAAATGGCCTGTTTCCACACTGTAGGGAATCTAATCTAATCTCCAACATAGGTTTCCTGCTCCCCAGTCACAACAAGCCATTGTGGATGCAGCCCCATTCTCTGCCTTTATAGTTTTTCAAATGTTTTCACCCAGGCAGAGGTGACAGCCAGACTGAAGGTGTATTAAAAGAGTTTTGCAGCTCTCATTGCTGGACTCACCACCTTCTCATCATTTCAAAGCAAGATGTTAACATCTAAGCCCTGTAATGGTCCCAGGGGCATGAAGGACCAAAAGAGTCTTAGTGTTCCAAAGCTCCAACAAGGAACAATGAAGGTATCCCTCTCCAAGAAAAAAGACACTCCAGTGTGCCACAAAAATGGTCACTCAGTGAATTGAGGATGACTGGGTAACTTTCAAGAATATACTGCACTGCACTTTTCGCAGGGTTCTTGGCTTTACTTTTCAAAAGCATTAAGATTAATTTTGATGATAACAATGTGATGATCCAGAAGCAACTGACAAGAAACATCTTTACCTCAACGTCAGCTTAACACGATCGCAGCATGATGCCTCCTGATGTTTCCACTGAACTGTCTAATGCAAGTCTAAGGAGAAGCAAAACGTTCAGCTGAATTAGAAAGCAAAGAAATTGCAGTCACTTGCAGACCACCGGAACAGATTCTGTGATGCTCTGAAACCTATCTAAAAGGCCAGTCTACTCAGATTTGCCAGTGCTTGATAATGACAATCACAGGAAAAGCTCCGACTCTAGAAAGATGGGCAGGCCAGTTCAATCACACCCTCAATTGGCTTTCAATCCAAGGACATTTGAAAAGCTTCACTGTACAATCCTGAACCCTGAGAGAAAATCACGCAGGATTGCTGTACTCGGCACAATAAAATGCAGCCTCCTTTGAAAGCAAGCTCGCATCAGACACAGACAGCAAATGAGAAGAAAAGGAAAAGACTTATGTCAGGATATTAAAATTTAAATTACCTTTTTGGGACATTCAATTGCGACGAGATTAAAAATGCCATGTATCTCTCCTGTGAATTTAATAGCTGTTATTTACAGAAACTGATGTACAATTACCTCATAGATTTTATAACTACAGAAAAGAATTTTGCAGAATAGATATGAAAACACAATTCTATTACAAGGAAATGCAAATGCCTGACATTTAAAATCCCACATTGTGCCTGTGCTCAAGTCTTCAGAAGCTATTTAAGTGGACAATGGAAGCACTGATACTTTGGTCACCTGACAGAAACCACCTTGTCACAAAAATAAATGTTTGAGTGCAGCCTCTCGACAGTTTGGGAGAACAAAGAAACCACAGAATTAAGAGATCCCATCCATCAAAAGAAGAACTCAGCCTAGAATATGTGAACAGACTGAAAAGTGGGATTGATATTTACCTACTGATTTGAAAAACCAAACCAAACCTTCACTACAGGGGTCAACTCCACCTCAATGGAAGCAAGAGCCATGGTGATGCAAGAAGTAAACCACTCCAAATTCCAACTTTCATTTCGTCAGTGAACAAGGAGAGAATTATCATATCAGCAATATTTCCAGTTTCCATCCTCTGAAGACTTGGGTGTAATTATATTTTTAAAACATTTTAAAAACCAAAGCGTGCACTACTTTTGTATAGAAAATCTGTTCTTGGGCACATGTGCGAGTGTATACCTTGTATGCATGTATGTGCATCTTGTCTGCATGCGTGATTGTGTGCTTCTGGTGCGCATGTGTGTGCATGTCTTCTGTGTGCATGTGTGTATGCATCTTGTGTGTATGTTTGAGAGTGTGCATCTGGTTTGTGTATGTGTGCATCTAGTGAGCATGTGAGTTCACACAACCTTTGTGCGGGTGTGTGTGTGTGCGCGCGCACACATCCAGTTTGCATGTCTGT
Source organism: Chiloscyllium plagiosum (assembly GCF_004010195.1). Taxonomy (NCBI): domain Eukaryota; kingdom Metazoa; phylum Chordata; class Chondrichthyes; order Orectolobiformes; family Hemiscylliidae; genus Chiloscyllium; species Chiloscyllium plagiosum. The sequence goes on along the minus strand of NC_057727.1, from coordinate 56,195,637 downwards.
TTGTGCTGTTGTAATTACAGTCCAGTGTTGAGAAATAAATATTTACTCTTTTTTTGAACTTTTGAGAGTATATGTCTAATGTTTATTTTCTTAAAAATACAATACTCAATGGGTTAAAAACCTCTATTACTTTAAAAAAATCTAGCTCTGCTAGGTTGAGGGAAATCATCCCACCATCCCTGCCTCACTTGTAATGGTAAGGAGATCAGAACTGTACACAATGGTCTTAGCAAAACACTATATAATTAAAGCAAGACGTCGTTACATATATAGTCCAATACCATTTGTCTACCTAATTGCTTGTTTTAGCTGCATGTTAATTTTCTTTGATTCACGACAACAACACCCAATTACCTCTGCGTGCCAGCATTTCCTCGTCCCTTTATAAAAATATTCTGTTTTTATTTGCTTCCTTCCAAAATAGAAGAGTTCACACTTCACTGCATTTTGCACCATCTGTTGTATTCTTGCCCACTCACTTAAATAGTTTATATCCCTTTGCTGCCTCTTTGTATCTCCTCACAGCTCTTTTTTTCTCTCGAAGTAACTTTCCACTTTCAGCAAACTTTGAACATTGCACTTAGTCGGAGACAGTGAGGACTGCAGATGCTGGAGATCAGAGTCGAGAGTGTGGTGCTGAAAAAAGCACAGCAGGTCAGGCAGCATCCGAGGAGCAGGCGAATCGACATTTCGGGCATAAGGTTTCTGATTCCTGATGAAGGGCTTATGCCCAAAACGTTGATTCTCCTGCTCCCCAGATGCTGCCTGACCTGCTGTGCTTTTCCAGCCTCACACTCTCAATTCATTGCACTTTCTCCATCATTTAGTTGGTTAGCTCAGTTGGCTAGACTGGAATGCAAAATAGTACTCGCAACAGGGGTTCAATCATTGTCCCAGTGGTTTATGGAGGCTTATCTCCTCACTGTACGTAATGCTCTCAATTTATACAACCACTTCTGTCCCTTTAACAGACAGAGATGCTTTGATCCCTCATAAACTAATTATTTCAGACACCCCATCCAATTAATTTATGTAACTGAAGAACAAGCACAGATCTCTTGCCCCTCCACTACTTACACACTGACATCCCAAAGTAGACCTGTTTATTTCAACTCTTTATTTTCTGTCCATTAACCAATCCTTAATTCATGTTAACATACTCCCCACAATCCAATGAACAGGAGTCATGACCCCTCTCACAATAGCCGTTCCAGCTTCATGGGTCAGCCCCATATAAATCCTGTGCTCTGTCATTTACCCCAGCAAACTATCACGGTCACACTGGAGCATGTTGACTGAAAACCAGCCCGCAAAGCCACGAGAAAGTTTGGAAAACCAAGTACTCACCCAATAAATCCAAAAGGCATCTTACCGCACCAGCGGACCCAACACAGACTGAAGGCTTACACCGTCCAAAGTCTTCATCCAGGCACCAGGAACGGCAAATGGGAGCAGCCAGCTGTACTTCAAAATGGCGGTCTCCCCAGTGATGAGCTTAAACTCTTAAGACCCCCAAGTTTCCAACTTAGCTAGCAGTTAGTAACAGTGACCAAGGGTAGGAAGCCTGATAAAAGCTTCTGTGATTAAAATTACTGCTCACATTCTAATTGTGTTTAATCTATGTTTAATGTAATAGTGTGTTTAATTACTGTCCTTGATAGTGTGAATTTCACTACTGAGTGCTTTTATCTGTATTTCTTGTATTATCCTTAACTTTTCTATTCAATAAATGCAGGGATTCTTTTGCCCTGAAATATATGTTTACTGTCTTCTTCATTTAACATTCCTAAATAAGTCCAGTGTCTAGAACTAAGGATCTGGGGGTGATTTGAACCACCAGGAGTCAGCAAATTACCTATCACAAACCTACAAGCGTCCTGATTTAGTTGCCAGCCAGTATACATTATTTAGTTATGATGTGGAGGTGTCAGTGTTGGACTGGGGTGGACGGGTCCCACAACAAGTACCAAAGGATGTACAGTACAAGAAACTGATGACGAATCAGTAACAGTCCAAAGTAAAGGTTCCACTATGAACATAACTACAATGTTGCTGTAAATTGTGCTGCACAATTGTGCACTCATTTCCCCCAGGTTTCCAGGAAAACTCATTTCCAAATAACCCAACATAAATTCTGTCATGAACCACTGCAATTATTTTAAAGCATAATTCAGAGAGGAATGGTGCTTCAAAAACATTTTACTTCCCTAATTAAAAGTAGTAACTTAAGTTGGATTAAAGTAAGTTTATTGAAATGCATGAGCATTTTCATTCTCAGAGTCAACCCATCAATTGTAAGCAAACTGTAAAAAGTTAAACCCTAATTAAATGGTAATTTTTGGAATAGGTATAGAAATACCTATTAGGAATTGATATGCAAAGCAGTTGCCATCTCAGAAGAGCAAATATTATCTTTTGTTCTGTAAAAGTGCACAGAAACAGTCCCTGGAAACACCAAGAGGCCTTAGTTTCAGGTTACCATTTTGACATTCCTAAACTGAAGGTTGAAGTTTTGTATAATGGGGAACTGTAACAGTTGAAATTAATCCCCTCAAAATAAAATATTAATGATTCATCTGAAAAGCTGTTATCCTCAGCATCAGTCTGGGAGACAGTTGCGAATGGGAGAAAGTGAGGACTGCAGATGCTGGAGATCAGAGTTGAAGAGTGTGGTGCTGGAAAAGCACAGCCGGTCAGGCAGCATCTGAGGAGCAGGAGAGTTGATGTTTCGAGCATAAGCTCTTCAAAGTTGCTATTGGCCGTGTTGACTATTTGGAAGGGCATTGGAAAAGGGGAAGAGACAGCAAAAACTCACTTCGCTGTGAAGGTGGCTCAGGGAAAACAGTCCAGAGAATCATGAATCTTTTCAACCTACTGACATCCTCTGCAAAACATGGGGTGAAGAGCTGCCATGCCAGAGTAAGGGTCCTGAGATCCCATGAGGGTTTGATCATTTGACCACCATGCACAAACCACTGCCTCATGAGACAGATGCTGTCCTCATAGGGTGGATAATTTGATTACAATGGACATGGACTATTGAGACACAGCTCCTCTGGGACATATTCAAGTGCCCTTTCTCATTGTTTCCTATGGGCAAGACTTCTGAAGAACTTGCTGCACAGAGAAGACAAATGTAGGAGAAGGACAGTGTACTCAGTGAAAGATATTTGAGACATCTCATTCATCACTTGAACAAACATAAAATTATGCTAAATGTCAGTGCACACCAAACATTATTGCATGAAGATCTTTGAAGCACTTTCCAACTCTACAGTGGAGCACTTTTCACACAGTTTGGATGATCCAGATTTCTCCATCCCACTCAGAAATGCCTCACTAAAATAAAGGCATTGAATACACAAGCGTGAATAGTTATCCACTACTTTGGTAGCAATTCAAAATAAAACATGCTGGTGATATGTGGAATAATAAAATACTTCCATCCACACCTGGAATGACTAAAGAAACTGGCTTCAAAAAGCAGCGATGCTTAAGGGGAGATATTATAATGCAATTCAAAGTCACAGACTGGACAGCAGCCCCTACAGGTGTGTTAGCAGGCGAGGGGATATAAAATGTGGCATTATGGCATGGTGCTATTCTTGGCAGCTACATTTCTGTCCCAATCTGCCGCAAAGCTAACAGCACTGGACAAAGCATAGGAGGTCCAACAGTACATGGCTTCCATCTTGTTACCATTGGGATTTTACCTGTGGCAATGAGAAGCTGGTGCCAAGTTTCCAGCTGGCAGGTTTCAGCAGATGAGCTGATGGTCAATCAAGGACTGGGGCAAGTGCCACGTATACAACTCCAGTAAATTCTCCCAAGTTTGCATTCTCCATCTCCCGCTGCCCTGATCAGCTCAGTGCCCATTCGACCCTCAGTACAACTCCTCCAGATGGGGTCCACCCCTGAAAAGAAGGTCGCAGATTCCAACTCCATTTCCAAGCGCCTTCTGCAGTGGTCATCGCTCCTGGTGGCACTGCTGGGCGCAGATAGCTGTCAGCCATTTGATTGGATGAAGCAACTCTCAGAGACAAGACGTTGTTGCCAATGAGGTGGAGGACACATTTTATGGTGACTATTGGCTATCAATACCCGGCCCAGCCATGACATTTATGTTAAAATTAGGGAGTTTGTAGTGATTGGAATCATGTTAACCGCATTGAATACTAGATCCTTGATTGGGGTTGTTAACCTGGGCCAAACAGGAGGTACTTGTTAACCAATATTAACAGGGGATTTAGTATCTCCTCAGTTGAGAACTGTATCTGAGGTTGCAGAAGCTGTCTTTAACAAGATTTGTTCAGGTCTCCAGCACTTAAATTTGTGCAACACCTCAACCAGACTGAGAACATACACTGAGAACCATTGCAGGTTAAGGGTACAACTTCAGTTCTGGTCTTCTATAAGAAGCCGTTGGTGCAGGTACCACTATGGTAGTAAAAGGTTCGGACCCAAACCTATTGGGATGGAATTGGATGAGAAAGATTCACTTTAATTGGCTCAACATTTTTTGATGAGGAGTCCTAGTGAAATACTCAGGAGATTTTCAAGAAAAGTTTGGGATCATCAAAGGGGTCAAAGCCACTTTACATTGTTGACCAGGAAGTAATTCTGAGATATTGCAAGGGCCACCTGGTGCCATTTGTCTTGTGGGCAAAAGTAGGAGTGGAAATCAGGAGGCTGAGGATGAAAGAATCATCAAACCAGTGCAGTTTGCAGAAAGGGCAGCACTGGTCATACCGACTGTGAGGATTGACTGCTCAGTTAGCCATTGTGGGGATTTTAAGCAAATGGCAAACTGCTTCTCACAGCTGGATAAATACCTGATCCCTTGCGTAGAGGACTTGTATGCAGATTAGGCAGGGGTGGGCTGTCCTTTACGAAGTTGGACATGAGCCCCGCCTACCTGTAATTGTGACTGGATAAGGTGTCCCAGAAGTACACTACAATTAGTACCCATAAAGGGTTTATATCAATGTACATGACTGTCATTTGGGGTATCATCAGCCTGTGCCCTTTTCCAGCGGACCATGGAAAACATTTTACAAGGGCTACCCTGGTTACCATTTATCTGGGTGACGTACTAATAACAGGCAAGATCAATAAAGAGTAATTGGAGAACTGGACATAGTGATTTAATGTTTGGCCTTTGAAAGGAAAAATGTGTGTTCCTGGTGCCTCAAGTAATCTAATTGTGTTACAGACAAAACCAGGTTACATTGGAAGAGAAGTGAGGGTGATCAAAGGAGCCACGACTCCCACATCTGTGCCAGAGCTTAGGTCTTTCCCTGGGTTATTTATTTATTATTAGTTAATGATTATGGAAAATTCATTTGTAACCTGGCCTCCATCTTGGCAGCATTACACCTGCTATTGAAAAAGGGTCAGCTTGGAAATGGTCATGTAGCCAAAAAACAGCCTTTTGGAAAGTGAAAAAGCAACAATTGTCATCTCAGCACACTACAGTCCGAAGTGAGAGATAGTGCTGACATGCAACGCCTCCCATTTGGCATCAGGGTAGTGTTGGCTCACTGATGGTCTAATGGGTAGGAACGCCCGATATCATATGCTCCCTGGACTTTGGCTAAAGTCAACTGTAAGTATGCCCAGATAAGGATGGAAGGTTTGATAGTCATCTTTGGTGTGAAGACATTCCACCAATACCTTTATGGACAGGGATTGGTCATAGTAACAGATCACAGCATTTTGAGAAAGCAGATCTTAGGTGGACTTACGCACTTAATGGCAATATCCTTGGGAGTGTTGCTGAACAAAGAGAGCTTGGAGTGCAGGTTCATTGCTCCTTGAAAGTGGAGTCGCAGGTAGATAAGATAGTGAAGAAGGCATTTGGTATGCTTGGTCTGCATGGATGCATTGGACCAAATGGTCTATTTTGTGCTGTACATCTCTATGACTCTATGACAAACCCCAGATAGGGTTACTGAAGGAAGGCAAGGCAGTGCTGCCCATAGATTCCAGTAAAATGCAGCATTGGGCCCTAATTCTCAGTGCCTACTAGTACAGGAAGTCAAATGGCTAATGCAAATGCCCTGAGCTGCCTCCCAATGACAGATACCCACCGGTTGTGTCTGGAAGAGTCCATTCTGGTTTTAAACTTCCTGGACACCCTTCCAGTCACTGCTGATAATATCTGACTGTGGACACAAAAAGATTTGGTCCTAGTGAAACTAAAATAGTTAGTGGGTAATGCGGGAAATGGAAGGGCCATCGCAACCAGGGTTGAAACTTTCTTGGACCTGGGGAGATCAGATCACCGTAGAAGATGGCGCAATACTTTGGGTAGCAAGGGTCCACCAGGGTCATCCAGGAGTTTTCAAGATGAAGATGCGAGCAAGATACTGTTTCTGGTAGAAAGGATTGGATGCCAACATAACTGCATTGGTTCGGCAGTGTCCGGAGTGCCAACAAGGACAAAAATTGCCACCAGCAGCACACACCCCCCTCCCCCCAACATTTGTGGGAATGGCTGGGTAAACCTCGGACTCAGTTGCATGTCAACTATGCCTATCCTTTCATGGGCTCAATATTCCTGGTCATTGTGAATGCCCATCCAAAGTGGTTGGATGTACATAACATACATTCTGTGACCTCAGGGATGATGATTGAGAAGCTGTTAGCATTATTCATGATGCAGAGACTCCCAGAAGTTTTGGTCACAGGCAACAGAATGTCAAGTATTTCCTCAAGTCCAAAGGCATTGGCACATAAGGACAGCTCCATACCATCTGTTGTCCAACTGTCTAGTGGAAAGAGTGGTCCAAAGGTTGAAGGCAGACTTAAAGAAGCAGCCTACAGCATCAATTGATATCAAACTATTCCAGTTCCTGTTCAATTATAGGACCATCTCTCATACAACAACAGCAATATCTCCAGTGGTTTTGCTGATAAAGAAAAGACTTTGCACCAGGTTAAACTTGATATTCCCAGACCTGGGGAGGGAGGGGGAGGGGGTGAAAGCGAGGGTGAAAGGGCAACATGAATGACCATACTGGCCACATGCTTCCTCTAAGGAGAGAGGGAGAGAGACAATTTAATTTGGGAGATGAAGTCTGGTGCCAGAACCATGGAACCATGGAAATGGCCCTGTATGGGGAGGTTGACCTGACAAAGTTCATGTAAATGGTATAGTCCTGAACAAACACATGGGTCATCTGAAAGCTGTCACCTTGCAAAAGGGACAGGACCAAAATATCCCCCAATAGCCAGAAGGCTTGTCCAAAACAGGAGGCGCTCGCCCACCGTCTAGTAGAGAAAACCTCAGAGTCTGAGATGGATGCAGACTCGACATTATTATCACCAGGAAGAAGAGGAGGAAACTCTGCTGAGACACTCCATATGCAGGAGATGGGCTACAGTCCAGTATCCATGTCTGAGTCTGAGTCAGTGGAAAGGGACCTGGGGTGAAAACGTCACAGGAAAAGCAACAAGAGAAAGACGAGGCCTACAGCCCCAGACCTGCAGGGTTGGGGGTGGGGGGAGGGGGTGTGGAGAGAGGGATGTAGTGATTGGATCCTGGTGGATCTTGCTGACTACGGGGTCCATGACTGGGGCTGTTATGCTGTGTCAATATTAACAAAGGATTTTAAATCCTCTCAGTTCAGGGGACTGACTCTGAACTGGCTGGCCACAGCCAGTGTACTGTGTGCAAGTAAATAAAGGGTGACGGGGCACCGGCCTCTGTGCAGTTATTTCAGGGATGTTGCAGGTTTCCTCTTGCTGTAGAAAAATTGTGGCCTGTCAGGAGTTTTTAGTGAATAAATAACGGAACGCTGTTTTCACTGGCAGAAAATGTCAGGAACTAGAGGAGAAGCTAATTGGCAAAACGAATCAGAGCTAAGATGAAGACAAATTAACTTCCGTGTGAGTTATTCATACCTGGAATATTATGCCTCAAAGCGTGGTGAAATCAGGTTCAGTAATAACTTTCAAAGCTGCAGGGACAGATACTTGAAAAGGGAAACATTTGCTGCGCTATGGAGAAATGGTAAGGAGATGGAGACAAACGCATAGCTCTTGTACAATGAGCTGAATAACCTCTTTCTGAGTTGTAAGGTTGCAGGATTCGACAATTCAATATGCTTTCACCTTATTGCTCAAAGTTGTGGCCTAAGAACCTTACTGCCCATTATAACTTGACAGCATTTGCTCAGTGCATTTCAGGAACTCCACAGTCTTTCAGCTTGAAGAAATCATCATGTCTGGAACTGCGAATCCTTCCATAGATTCATTCATACAACTTGTCTCCTCAGGAAGTCTAGATGACTCGTTAGGGTTGACTCACTCGTGTATACCTCAGCTCGTAGACTGACCCGGCATCTTAGGAACTGTCTGATCTTCATTGCCTTTGAAACAAAATCACAAGTCAGCTGCAATACTACTCCAAACAAAGCTTTCCACTGTGCCTCGGTACACGTGACAATAAATTCAATTCAATTCAATTCAACCCAAGCTAAGAGTCAGTCAATAGCCTCTCCCTGTCCACTTGGCAAATACCAAGGTCACAAATGCAAGAAATCTTGTCAGGTCTAATCTTACAACATTTCGAATTGTAACAGTCATTCCATGCACCACCTTTGTAGGGTCTCAGTATTCACCCCAGACCACATTGAAGCTAGCATGTAGTTATGCATCATTTCAACTGTGATGAATTAAACAAAATAACCTTCATGCAAATGAGATATGCAAGTTGAGAATGATAAGAAAAATACATGAAAATCTTCAAATGCCTAATTAAATGGCTACCTCTCAGCTTGTCCACGGGAAACCTTGAACGATAAAGTGATATGCCGCAACTGTGCCGGTAGGATTACCCAGAATTCTTCAATATTGAGCCATTCATGAGAAATCACTGGAGAATAGTTTCCATGGCAACAATGTTTGGCGACATGAGCTGATACGAATTTACAGCATTTTCGGTGAAGATAGAGAAAGCATCCATAATTTAAATAGATGACATTCTCCAAAAGAGTTCTTCCTCTGAAAATTGATGAAATCTTAAAGTGGCCTGGTATTTTGAGCTGTCAAGCTGTGAATTTTATGCCTCTCGTACAACAACTGAAATGCTATGTAACACCTGAAAAGATCCTCTAAGTTGCCAGAAGAAATTGATGTTTAATATTTAACAGTACTTTGAGAATACATCAACAAAAAGGTGGTAATTCTGGGGGAGCTAGGGATGGGGTAGTGGTTTGTACATGTTAGGAATGATATTCCACAGAGCTCTTCAGAGAATTCAAATGTGTGGAGATTCATCATTCCCGCACTAAATTATTGCACTTTTTTAAAGGTGATATGATGTTGGCCACTGGGGAGGATAAAGAGTGAAATAGCTGCAAAATATTTTTGACACATTGGTGCTATGTACATGTGAGCCCATAGCAAGCTGCATACACATGCATTTGCATCACTGTTCCACAGTGCTTAAAAAGATTTGCTGAATTTGTTTTCATTAAGTCAGTTGAATTCTTTCCTTCCCTCCACAATGCCAGCCCTGACCCAATTCACAGCAGCACATTTCACACTCTCATCTGTTCCTAATGCAGCACCTACCTTATCAGAACTGCTTTCATTTCCCAATACCTCTACTGCCCCCGACAAATCAGTTACACTATCTCATCTTGAAAGGCACATCCACATCACCAAGTGAGCACCCAGCATTATCCCATCATCAATTTTCATTTATTCATGAGATATGGGCATCGCTGGCTGGCCAGCATTTATTACCTGTCCCTAGTTGCCCTGAAAGACTTGCTAGGCCATTTCAGAGGGCAGTTGAGCATCAACCGCATTGCTGTGGTTCTGGAGTCACATGTTGGCCAGACCATGTGTGGGTGATAGATTTTCTTCTCTGAAGGATATCCATGAGCAGGATGGGTTTCTCCTGACAGTTGGCAATGGTTTCATGCTCATCAGTAGATTCCTAATTCCATCTTCTTTTCATATTGAAGTCAAATTCAGAATCATGTCCCAGAACATCAGCTGAGTTTCTCGAAGCAATAATACCACTAGACCATTACTTCACCTGAATTGCAAAACTATAGGTGAGGGCAGACAAACAGTGAGAAACTGGTCAACTCATGGCACTGCTGTTATGCATTTTATGGGAATGAGTCACTTTTAGAATGTAGTAAGTGCTGAGAATGCAGGAGGGCTCCAACTCTGTTTCTGGCCAGTTTGCACCTGTCTGACATCTCACCCAGGTGTTGTTGCACTACATTCCCCAGCCATCAATCAGCTTTCCTACCTTCAGCAACAAGTGCACCCCATGCCGTCCACTTCCAGGTGAAGAAAATCTAGAGTTTTCAGAAGTAGAAGCAGGATTGGCTAGCATTCAGGATGTCACAATGGCATTTGACCTCACTGTGCCAAGCACCAGATCAGACACTGTCATTTACAGGATAGACTCAAGGGGTCTGCAATGGAAGATTCACTGTACACTAATGCACAGAAATTAACACCAGAGCTTCTACAATGCATTGGGAAGCCAACCAACAACCTTGTGTGCACCAGTAAGGATGAAGGAGGTGGCTAGCTTTAGCCTGTCTGCTCTTGAGTTGTGGAGAAAGTCTATTTCAGAGAATTGGTCCTCAGCAGACTCAGGGGGCTGGCCAAACTGCTCAGCCTTGATTTTCTTCATCCCTTCTTCATGTTCCACCTTTGGCGGCTGCAGGGCTTGGCTCTCTCAATGGAATTACTGAATTATGCAGCCAATCAAACGAATCTGGAGACTCACTCAGACATATACTGCAGGAGCCCACTGGACCGAGCCAGATCTGAAAAATGTTCTTGCGGATTCCAACCATTTGCTCAATAAGGGCTGTGGTTATGGATCCTTTTGCCTTGGCAATGGGTTCTTGTGCCTGAATTCTCAGAAATCCCCTATCTTTAAGGAGCCAGCATGAGTCCAGCTAGAGGAGGCTAGAAGACAGGGTTGGATCGGGAACCAAGTCCGTATGAAAGAATCATGACCAGTGCCCAGAAACTGATCACTTTTCAGAAGAGCCTTTGAGCAGGGGAATGCCTGCCTGTTTTAAAGGATGGCTGGCTCTTTGTGGGGTCCAGGCAGGATACAGCACATACAATAAGTGGTGCCTCATATCTTGGAAATATAGAGTTGAGTGTAAAATAGAGAGCTGTCTCCTCCTAATCAACCACAGGTATTGGGAATGTAGTGCATTGGGAATGTAGTGCATTGGGATTGTAGTCCTTGGGAATGTAATACATTGGGAATGTAATACATTGGGATTGTAGTGCATTGCAAATGTGGTGCATTGGGAATGTAGTGCATTGGGGTTGTAGTGCATCAGGAATGTAGTGCATTGCGAGTGTTTTGCATTGGGAATGTAGTGAATTGGAAATTTAGTGTGTGAGGACTACAGTGTATTTGGATTATAGTTATTGGAATTGTAGTGCATTGGGAAGGTAGTGCATTAGGATTGTAGTCATTGGGACTGTAATATATTGGGAATGTAGTGCATTGGGACTGTAGTGCATTGGGAATGTAGTGAATTGGGAATGTAGTGAATTGGGAATGTAGTGCATCGGGAATGTAGTGCATAGCGAGTGTCTTGCATTGGGAATATAGTGAATTGGAAATTTAGTGTGTGAGGACTACAGTGTATTGGGATTATAGTTATTGGGATTGTAATGCATTGGGAATGTAGTGCATTAGGATTGTAGTCATTGGGTTTGTAATACATTGGGAATGTAGTGCATTGGGACTGTAATGCATTGCGAGTGTTGTGCATTTGGAATGTAGTCGTTGGGAATGTAGTGCATTGGGAATGTTGTGCATTGGGAATGTAGTGAATTGGAAATTTAGTGTGTTTGGACTATAGCGCATTGGGATTGTAGTGCATTGGGATTGTTGTGCATTGGGAGTGTTGTGCATTGTTATACATACTTCTAAAGAGAGAATCTATTACTTGCTTGATGACTGCAAGGTCAGCAAATGGACTGATACTGCCTCTCGCAACCTGGCATCAGTCAACACCAAAAACATTCAGGTCCATCACATTCATCACCATTCTTGGCAATTCCTGCTTTACAGTTAATATTGGTCAATGACTACACTGAAGCACAGCTTCCTCAGGTACTGTCAAGTTGAGAAAAGGCATCCTGCAAAACAACCACATGCTGTAGTGCTTACCTTCCAGCACATACCCACTTCTCCCAGTACTCCTACTACCAGGAAATGACAAAGTTGAGCTGCAACTAAAAATTAGTTCTCCCACAGAGACAAAAGAAAACAAAAAATCCCCATCTTTCAACTAACCTGAGTTGGCTTGGCCAGCATTTATTATCCATCCCTAATTGCCCAGAGAGCAGTTAAGAGTCAACCACATTACAATGGATCTGGAGTCAAATGTAGGCCAGACCAAGTGAGGAATGGCAGTTTCCCTCTCTAAAGGGCATTAGTGACCAAAATGGATTTCTGATGATTGACAATTATTCATGGTCATCACGAGACTCTCAGTTCCAGATTTCTATTGAACTCACTTCCACTGTTTGGTCCAGTGGGATTCCAAACCCACTCTCAATTTGGGATTAACAGTCCAGCAATAAGGCCAGCAGGCTGTTGCCTCCCCTAAAGTCTTACCTTAATGGAGCGAATCAAAATAAGCATCTGATTAAATTGTCACCCAGTTCAAATGGAGGTCATAGAATCACAGACTCATAGAGATGTACAACATGGAAAAAGACCCTTCGGTCCAACTTGTCTATGCTGACCAGATAGCCCAATCTAATCTAGTCCAATCCTCCAGCATCTGGCCCATATCCCTCCAAACCCTTCCTATTCACATATCATCCAGATTCCTTCTAAATGTTGCGATTGTACCATCCTCCACCACTTCCTCTGGCAGCTCATTCCATACACATACCACCCTCTGCATAAAAACATTGCCCTTTATAGGTCAATACCAACACGGCTGTTTTAGTGCTCGCAGAACCAGTCTTAAACAAAATTTGCTCTGGAGTCCAACCCTTAGGTATGCGCAAGACTCTAGCTCGCCTGAGAACCTATACCTGGGAGCTTTTACAGCTTAAGGGTACAACTTTGTTTCTGTTCTCTGATGAGAAGCAGCTGGTTCAGTTACCACTGATTTTAGTAAAAGGCTCAGGCCCAAGCTTGATGGGGTGAAATTCATTGAGAAACAGTCACCTAGATTGGGTCAACATTTCTCGATTTGAAAATGGCCACCTAAGTGAAGCCCTAATTAAACATTAGGATGTTTTTCAGTAAGGTCCAGGGACGATCAAAGGTGCCAAGGCCACCTTGCATGTTGACCAGGTAACAGTCCCATGATTCTTCAAGACTCATCCAGTACCATTTGCCTTACGGGCAAAAGTAGAGGCAGATATCAGGAAGCTGGAAAATGAAGGAATCTTCAAACCAGTCCAGCTCCTGGAATAGGCAGCACCGGTCATACCGATTGTGAAGTCCAATGGGTTGGTTCGCCTTTGTGGGGATTTTAAACAAATGATAAACTGCTTTTTGCAGCTAGATAAATACCCAATCCTTTGCACAGAGGATTTATACACAAAGCTAAAGGAGGGATTGTTCTTCATGAAGCTGGACATGAGCCACGTGAATTGCAGCTAGATAAGAATTCTGAGACGTATACTACAATTGGTACCCATAAGGGTTTGTGCTAATATCCAAGACTGCCATTCTCTCATGACGAGTATCATCAGCTTGTGCCATTTTTCAGCAGACAGTGGAGAACATTTTGCAAGGTCCACTCCAAGTCGCCGGTTATCTAGATGATGTGCTGATAACTGGGAAGACCAATAAAGAGCACTTAGAGAGCTATGTCATTAGATGTTTCTCCTGGAATATACACTCAGTTATACACTTTGAAAGATAAAGTGAGGATGATCAAAGCTGCCTCTGCTGTCACATTTGAACCAAAGCTTAGGTCTTTCCTTGGGTCATTGAATTATAACAGAAAATTCCAAGATAACCTGGCCTCCATCCTGGGACACTTGCATCAATTCTTAAAAAAGGGTCAGCTTTGGAAACATTCACATAGCCAGGTCATAGTTTTCAGGAAAGTGTAGAAACAACCATCATCCTCTAAGGTGTTACCACACTCTGATCCCAAGTGAGAGCTGGTATTGACATGCGTTGCCTCCCTTTATGGCATTGGGATAGCATTACCTCATAGGCAGTCTGATGGAGAGGAATGCCCAATAGCGTATGCACCCAGGGCTTTGGCTAATGCAGAGCATAAATACACCCAGGCAGAGAAGGAAAGTTTGGGGAGGTGGAAGAATTGAGAGTCTAGTGATGACCATGAATCCATTGTCAATCATCAGAAACTAATTTTATTCACTCATGCCCTTGAGGGAGGGAAACTGGCATCCCTCACCTGGTCTGGCCTACATGTGACTCCAGACCCACACTCCAGACCCACAGCAATGTGGGTTGACTCTTAACTGCCTTCTGGGCATTTAGGGATGGAAATAAATGCTAGCCAAGCCAGCAACGCCTTCATCCCATGAATGATTTTTTTTAAACTCAGGTTAGTTGGATGCTGGGGAATTTTGGTTTTCCTTTGTCTCTATGGGAGAACTGTGCAGCTCAATGTTGATCATATTTGGATTCAGGAAGTTCCAACAATAACTTTACAGACATACATTTGTGATAATAATGGACCACAAACCCCTGTTAGGTCTACTTAAAGGGGAAAAGCAGTGCTGCCCAAAACGTCAGGCCTAATTTAGCAATGGACTTTAATACTAAGTGAGTATAACTACCAGCTGGAAAGCTGTCTGGCAGGCCGAGAAGAGAATGTGGATACATTGAGCCACCTCCTACTGGCGGATACACCAATGGTGATACCACCACTAGAAGAAACCATAATGGTTTTAAATGTTTTGGACACACTTTCAGTCACAGCTGATACTATCAATCTTAGGAATCAGAAAGATCCAGTTCAGGCAAAACTGAAACAGCTGGTGGTGGTGGGAGAAACCAAAGGGCCACCACAGCCAGAATTGAAACCTTTTTGGACATGGAGAGACCAGATCACAGTCGAGGACAGCAAATAATTATGGGGAGCAACAGTGATTGTTCCAAGCAAACGTCACCGCCAGATACTGACTAAACTCTGATTGTTCCAAGCAAACATGACCGTCAGATAATCTACCTGGGTCATCCAGAGGCTTCCAAAATGAAGATGTTGGCGAGATAGAGTCATAGTGTCATGGAGATGTACAACATGGAAACAGACCCTTTGATCGAACTCGTCCATGCAGACCAGATATCCCAACCTAATCTAGTCCCATATGTCAGCACTTAGCCCATATTCCTCCAAACCTTTCCTATTCATATACCCACTCAAATGCCTTTTAAATGTTGTAATTGTACCAGCCTCCATCACTTCCTCTGGCAGTTCATTCCATACACACACCACCCTCTGCATGAAGAAATTGCCCCTTAGGCCCCTTTTATATCTTTCCCCTCTCACCCTAACCCTATGCCCTCTAGTTTTGAACTCCCTCACCCCAGGGAAACGACTTTGTTGGTTTATCCCATCCATGCCCCTCATGATTGTCTAAACCACTATAAGGTCACCCCTCAGCCTCCAATGCTCCAAGGAAAACAGCCCCAGCCTATTCAGTCTTTCCCTATATTGTTATGTCTGATGGCCAGGATTGGATGCAGACATAGTTACATTGGTGGGGAGTGCCCAGAGTGCCAGCAAAGACAAAGATTATTGGCAACAGCTCCTCCACATTCATGTGAATGGCCAAACAAACCCAGGACTTGGTTACACATTGGCTGTGCAGGTCTTTTTGAGATCTCAATGTTTTTAGTCATTGTGGATGCTCACTCAAAGCAGCTGGACTTGCATCAAATTAGTCAAACATAGGAACGACGATAGAAAAACTGTGTGCATGTTTTGCAATACACAGACTTCCAGACGTGTTGGTCACAGATGATGGGCCAACATTTACTTAAAAGGAATTTGAGTATTTCCTATAGTCGAATGATACTTGCCATATCAGGACAGCCCCATACCATCTATCACCCAATGGTCTGGCAGAAAGAACAGTCCAAACTTTGAAAGCAGGCTTAAAGGAACAGCCTACTACTTCACTAGATACCGAATTGTCTCGGTTCCTATTTGATTATAGGATCACCCCTCATGCAACTACAGGGAAAGCTTCAGCAGAGTTGTAAATGGGGAGGAGACTCCGCACCAGGTTAAATCTGATCTTTCCAGACCTTGAGGGGAATGTGAAAAGGCATCAGGAATGGCAAAGCCGGACTCAAGACTCCACTAAACAGAGAAACAGTTTACATCAGGGTACAAATTTTGCAGAAATGGCCTTGCATGGGTAAGAGGCACGGTCAAGGCGAAGGCACATCCAGGGACCATAAAATTCAAGTAGGTGTGACAGTCCTGAACAAGCTCGTGGGCCACAGGAAAGCTGTACACTTGCAAATGGTGCAGGAGCAAGACATGCCTGGCTCCACGACAGACTCTCCGTCTGTTCCAAAACCCATGGATTCTTCCCTCTCTGTCAAGCGCTGACGATACCTCGGAATTTGAGATGGATATGGTGGATGTTGAGGTCTTGACACATTTGCTGCCTGAAGAGGAGAATGAATTTCTTCTGAGACGCTCTGGGCATAAGAGGTGAGCTACTGAGCGTTACTCATCGCCCATATCAGGGGCAGAGTTGGTGGAAGCTGACCTGGTGCCAAAATGCTCCAGAAGGAGTTAGAAAAGTGAACTAACCTATGTAAAGGACCTCTACTGTTCTTCATCCACAGAAGAATTCATACACTAAACAAACAGTTCTTCCTAGCCATATCGGAAATTAAAGACAGTAAGTACCAAAAACTTTCATGTGCTTACCCCCACACTCTGGGTTCCTCAACTGTTCCAGAATCTTCCATCGGCCTCCGAAATCACTCAGGCACCATTAACCACGCGGCCGCTGCAGCGCCCGCGGCAGCAACCGCCACCGCGAACCATGACGTCATTTCCGCCCCCACTGATCTTGCAGCCTCCGCGATCGCCGCCCATACAACCGCCTCCACAATCGCCAGGAAGACCATCGCCGACAGAATCGCGGCCTCTGCGGGGTGCACAGCTATCGGGAACAACACCGTTTCTGCCGTCGCCGCAGCCACTTCCGCCCCCAGTGATATCACTCATCTGCACAATGACCACGCCGCATGCGTCGCCGCCCCCACACCGATCTCCGTCACCACGCCTAACCCCGCCCCCACGCCGATCTC
>NC_057727.1:56115310-56177178 GCF_004010195.1 Chiloscyllium plagiosum | reverse complement strand
CCTCCATGATTTTCGCTTCCCCGGTCCCCAATGCCTTATCTTCACCATGGACATCCAGTCCCTATACACCTCCATCCCCCAACACGAAGGACTCAAAGCCCTCCGCTTCTTCCTTTCCCGCCGTACCAACCAGTACCCTTCCACTGACACCCTCCTTCGACTGACTGAACTGGCCCTTACCCTGAACAACTTCTCTTTCCAATCCTCCCACTTCCTCCAAACCAAAGGAGTAGCCATGGGCACCTGCATCGGCCGCAGCTATGCCTGCCTCTTCGTAGGATATGTGGAACAGTCCATCTTCCGCAGCTACACTGGCCCCACCCCCCACCTTTTCCTCCGCTACATCGATGACTATATCGGCACTGCCTTGTGCTCCCATGAGGAGGTTGAATAGTTCATCCACTTTACCAACACCTTCCACCCCGACCTCAAATTTACCTGGACCGTCTCAGACTCCTCCCTCCCCTTCCTAGACCTCTCCATTTCTATCTCGGGCAACCGAATCAACACGGACATTTACTATAAACCGACCGACTTCCACAGCTACCTAGACTACACCTCCTCCCACCCTGCCCCCTGTAAAAACGCCATCCCATATTCCCAATTCCTTCGTCTCCGTCGCATTTGCTCCCAGGAGGACCAGTTCCAACACCATACAACCCAGATGGCTTCCTTCTTCAATAACTGCAATTTCCCCCCAGACATGATCGACGATGCCCTCCACCACATCTCTTCCACTTCCCGCTCCTCCGCCCTTGAGCCCCGGCCCTCCAATCGCCACCAGGACAGAACCCCACTGATCCTCACCTACCACCCCACCAACCTCCATATACGTCGTATCATCCGTCGTCATTTCCACCACCTCCAAACGGACCCCACCACCAGGGATATATTTCCCTCCCCTCCCCTATCAGAGTTCCAAAAAGACCACTCCCTCCGTGACTCCCTCGTCAGATCCACACCCCCCACCAACCCAACCTCCACTCCCAGCACCTTCCCCTGAAACCGCAAGAAATGCAAAACTTGCGCCCCCACATTGTCTCAGTCCCAACCCTTGAACTCATCACCGCCTTCCTAACCTGCAATCTTCTTCCTGACCTCTCCGCCCCCACCCCCACTCCAGTATATCACCCTCACCTTAACCTCCTTCCACCTATCACATTTCCAATGCCCCTCCCTGCAAGTCCCTCCTCCCTACCTTTTATCTTAGCCTACTTTCCTCATTCCTGAAGAAGGGCTCATGCCCGAAACGTCAATTCTCCTGCTCCTTGGATGCTGCCTGATCTGCTGCGCTTTTCCAGCAACACATTTTCAACTAACCAATGTCCTCAGACTCAGAGAGTGAGGAATGTAGTGATTGTAATGACGTCATCTGGGTGGACCTCATAGAATATGAGTTCCCTGTTTGGGACTGTTTACCTGGTCCAATCACGGAGCCCTGGCTGATAGATATAAACAGAAGTGTTGGAGGTTATGTTCACTCTGAGAGCTGGCTCTGAGGGAGTTGGATCAATGTCGAATACTTGTGATGTGTAAATAAAGGGTTTCTTGGTGATCGGGTACCAGCTTCTGTGGAGTTATTTCAATCATAAAACTCTTCTTTTCCGAAAGCTGTGACTTGTGTTTCTTCCTCCAGGATTATTTGAGGATTAAAATATTTGACCAATCCAGAGATGGCTCAAGGTAATTGCTGAACAATTGAATATTGACTACATTAGGCTTCTCTTAAACATGTTTTAAGTTATTTTTGCACTGGCAAAGTTTCATTTATTATGCGTTCTTAGTTGGCATGAGATGATGTTGTAGGTGTTGATGGTTAATATTCAACACACGCTGGAGGTGACAGCCTAGCCAAGCAGGAGGCAGTAGGTTCCGTTCTCTGAAGCACATTCATGAACCAGTTGAATTTTCAATATATCATATCATTGGTACCTCATGTACTTATCCAGTTTCTGTTTTTATGCATAAAGAAATGTCAAATTTCCAACACAATGGAGAACCATTTTAACACACAGTGATGGAATGAGTGAGCACTGCAATTCATCAAAGATCATTTTTACATCCATAGAGTGGAGGAGTTAGATGTCAGAAATTACTTGTTCATGCGAACTGTGAAGGATGATTCAGCTGGCAGCTGTATGTTCAAGTCAGGGTATTATTAATAGGCCAAATAAATGAGTAATCAGCCTGAGGAGGAGAGTGAGAAATCAATATCAGTAAATCACGGTCATCTGACCTGCTCATGGCAGATGTCTCTTAATTGTTTCCACTGACAACACATCAGAAAAATGAAAGGATTTATTTTGTTTGTCAAGCAAGGAAAAGAATGCATGACATGTAAAATTAAGAAATCCAGTTCTGAAAATCCAAAGAATGAAAGAAAGAGAGAACTTCTAATGGAATAGCCAAGTGAATAAACCAGCATTCTTCCCTCTGGAGCATTATCCAGCTAACTGCTTTATTTCTTCCTGTCACAGTTTATGTTCATTTTAAAAGCAGTCATATGGAAAAGAGCCGACCCGTCACCAGAATGTATTGCTCCAAATAACCAAGAGCAGAGCCACTCATTCAATTCAATACAAGCATTTTGTAACTCTTTTTCCTTCTTTGAACATTTTATTTAATTGAAAGCTCATTTTTCAACTTGATATCGCAATATCCTGTCTCACAATAAGCTTGTCTCTTTTCCATGAAGCCATTGGGAAGTGACAGACAGACGACAAAAAAAGAGAGAGAGAGAGAGAGAGAAGGAGAGAGAAAAACAAACAATTGTATGAAAGTTCACATTCAGAAATTTCCATGGCAGGGTCAGTTTACATTACAGCTTAGTATTGTTAGAGAGGCAGTTGACCTTAAATGATTAACATGAAACTTTTACATACATAGGACATCTCTGGGATGCACTAGTCAGCTTGCTGTATCTGGCTTTTTTTTTTACTGTTAACAACCACCATAACTTAGATTAGCATTGAAGATACTCAAGTCTTCGATCAGTTTAATGTAGTTAATCCAATCTTACTGTTAACCTGCTATTTTACTCGCCAGGTAACAAACTTTCTTCTTAATTAAAAACGTGTACAGACTTATATGTAGTCATCCATCACCACTTCTTATAAGTAAGCCTTAACTAGTACTAGAAGAAGAATTGGTCTCTACTCATAGAAGATCTCAGAAGAACCAGGTACCATCTATACGTATCTCTTCCAACAAGTGGCACAAATGTGACTTGTTTCTCATTCTCATTAAGCCCTAACAATTCCCAATGCATGGTGGCTTCAATCCATTTACTGATTGATAAATCTTTTTGGCAATATGTTGACCAAGTCATGGCAAGTGAAATGTTTATTCTCCTTTCTTCTAAAGGGATTAATTATGATGAGTGGTGGTTTTCCCCTTGATTTTCTATCAAGTGTGGGGATGGACATGTTGGATGGTAACACACCAGCCTCATTACTGAGAAAACTTGACTCATCATGTGCTAATCAGCTCATTACAAGAGGAAAAGCAAACATAAGTGAATTTTTTTGCTTATCACAAGCCTTGACATTGGTGGCCCAAAATGTCAGCAACTTCAGCCAATCCAGATTACTCTTTGGGGTGATCCAACAGTGAGAAGGTAAGTAGTTTTATACTCTCTTCAAGGGGTGAGGATCATTGGAGAGAGGGTTTGGGAATTTGGAGGCAAAGTCAGGATAGTGGTTTTTCAGAGGTCAACCATTTGCCCTACGATTCATGCCTCTGATTGCTCCCAAGTTTTGGGTGACTACTGCACCCCCTCCCCCAGTCCAGTGGGTAGGTTGCCACAGTTTCTGAATTGGGAAAGTGGCCACCTTCCCTGCTAAAAAGACTGATATCTGGAGAGTTGGCTATTAGTGAACTATGCCATCTGCTGAAGCAGGACCTGGGACATGATGGGGTTTTTTAATGACCATCCTACAATGGTAGCTATCCTGGTGACAGCTACACTGACCTTTTGTACAACTAGCTCTTTCCAAGGAACCACTGAGAACCTGGAACACCTCAGTCACCCAGTCTATTAACTGATGCAATTTGTGCCAGATCATACCGCTTCCCCTTGGATTGCCTATTTTCCCACGTGTTCACAGTGAAGAGCGACTCTGGTTTGTTCAGCTTTAAAACTACAATTTGAAGGTTCACCAGTGCCAGGAATCTCAGGACATCCTGCAATAGCGAGTTCCTCTTCTGACGATGAGTAGCAATATTGGGCTAGCGTCGGACAAGTAAGCTGCCACAGATGCAGGGTATATATTTACTGGGTTTGTGATGAATGCATGAGAAAACTCAATTGGCCTCACAGAGAGAAACCCTCTTGGCCAAAAATAACACGTAGTCGATTTCTGCTAGGATTCAATCCATCAACTCAGTATATCTGGGGTTGGAAGGGTAAAGTGGGGGGATGAAGATGTAGATAAACAAACTGGAGAGTGGGAGGGCAGAGGGAGACAAGGTTCACTGTGCTGCATGGGAGAATGGGAGGGGAGAGATAGATAGAGTTCATTGTGCTGCATTGTGGACAGGGGATGAGAGAGAGACAGGGTTCACTGTGCTACATTGGAGAGTGGGAGGGGAGAGAGACAGGGTTCACCGTGCTATATTGGGGAGTGGGAGTGGATGAGAGACTGGGTTCACTGTGCTGCAGGGGGGGGGTGAGAGACAGGGTTCACTGTGCTGTATTGGGACTGGGTGAGAAAGAAGAGAACATGTGCATTTGTGTTCCAACATTTGGTTCCTGGAGGTGGAAGTTTGTCTTCACTGACAAAGTCCAGGATCCTGCTTTCCTAGTGGGTCAGGGGCTAAACATTGGCTGCCCCACCATCCATGCTGGCTATTTCTTCCCTAGTATGGCTGTCATCTCTTGCAATGTGATTGAATGAGATGTAAGTGTGTGATATGGCTGTTAGTGCTGGTGCAGGTCGAGGGAAGATTAGGTGTCCCCAGTGACTGAGTGGAAAGCACAGAAAGCGTGTAGGGTTAGTAATGTGGGAGCATGGAGTACATGAGAGTGAGTGAAAGAAGGTGTTGCATCATGCAGGGGGAGTGGTAGAGCATGAGCCTTAGTCAGAGGTGGGGGCAGAGATAGAGGGAGCATAAATAGCAGAGACAAGACAGTGGCATTTACCCCGGTGGAACAGAGAATGTTACTGTCCTTTTCTCTATATTGCTGGATGTTTCTTGGGATAGTTGAGACCACACTGTCTCAAGTGGCAACTTTGGACCAGGGTGGCAGTGCGTGGCAAGTCTCCTTTGTCAGTCCCGGGAAAGAGGGTAGCCCTCCTTTGTACTATCTGGTACACCAGGGCCTCAGGTCTTTGTCTATAGAGCAGAGCATAATTTCCCCCTTACCTGCCACGTGAGGGACAAACACATCGAAACATTGGATACTTGTTCTACTCACTCTTCTCCCCCATTTGCGAACACTATGCAAGTTATAATTTTCCAGTTCCCTTCAGTCTTATCAGGTATGAAACATTAAGATTGTTCCTGTCTCCACTGTTGCTGCAAGACCTGCTGACTTTGTCCACCAATTTCCATGTTTATTTCAGATGTCTAGCATTTGCAGTTCTTCGCTATATCTGTTGTTTCATTTGCGGGCTAATCAATTCATTCACATTTACCCCTCAACTGCAAATTGACTTTAATTCGACTGTTTTCCTATTGATGGCAACAGTAATGTTAAAACTGTGAAGTATTGATCAGTGCACACTACATCATTATGGGATAGCTTTCCCCATTACTTCTATGCTCAGAGGGCCATTGCACAATGCAATTATTTTGGCAGGCTCACCCAGTCAGAAGGCAATTTGAATGTCCTGGTCTTATTTGCCTGTTTCTGGTGCTCAGGCAGGAGTGCTCACAGACAGCTCACCTGTTCTACTGCATACCAAACATCAAACACTTCAAAGGTGAATCATCTCATAAAGTGATACTTTCCCTCATGCAAAGTAATAGGGTCATAGAATTATAGATGTCATTATAGAGTAATACAGCATGGAACAGACCCTTCAAGCCAACTCATCCATGCCGACCATGTTCCCAAACTAAACTAGTCCCATCCGACTGCAGTTGGTCCATATCCCTCCAACCTTATCCAAATGTCTTTAAATGTTGTAACTGTACCTGCATCCACCACTTTCTTTGGCAATTCATTCCACACATGAACCATTGCCTGTGGTTGCCCTCATGTCCTTTTAAATCATTCTTCTCTCACCTTAAAAATATGCCCCTTTTGAATTCACCCAACCAAGGGAACAGACCTTGCTCTTCAACTTATCGATCCCTCTCATTATTTTATAAACCTCTGTAAGGCCACCCTTCAATCTTCGACCCTCTAGTAAAAGAAGTCCCAACCTATCCAACCTCTCCTTATTACTCACTCGTGGCAATATCTTTGTAAATCTTTTCTGACCCCTCTCCAATTTAATAATATCCTTCCTAAAGTGACCGGAGGATTACAGACAGGCGAGGAAGGAGCTCAAAAATGGTCTGAGGAGAGCCAGGAGAGGGCACGAGAAAGGCTTGGCAGAACGGATTAGGGAGAACACAAAGGCATTTTACACTTATGTGAGGAATAAGAGAATGGTCAAAGAAAGAGTAGGGCCGATCAGGGATAGCATAGGGAATTTGTGTGTGGAGTCTGAGGAGGTACGGCAAGCCCTAAATGAGTTTTTTGCTTCTGTCTTTATGAAAGAAACGAACTTTGTAGTGAATGAAACCTTTGAAGAGCAGGTGTGCATGCTGGAATGGATAGAGATAGAGGAAGCTGATGTGCTGAAAATTTTGTCAAACATTAAGATTGACAAGTCGCCAGGCCCGCACCAGATTTGTCCTCGGCTCTTTGGGAAATGAGACAAGCAATTCAAGAAAGGAAATAGGGAAATCCCCAGCAATTACAGACCAGTAAGTCTCACGTCTGTCGTTTACAAGATGTTAGAAAGGATTCTGAGGGATAGGATTTATGACCATCTGGAAGAGCATGGCTTGATTAAATGCAGTCAACACGGCTTTGTGAGGGGCAGGTCATGCCTCACAAACCTTATCAAGTTCTTTGAGGATGTGACTAGAAAAGTTGATGAGGGTCGAGCTGTGGATGTGGTGTATATGGATTTCAGCAAGGCATTTGATAAGGTTCCCCATGGTAGGCTCATTCAGAAGGTCAGGAGGAATGGGACTCAGGGGAACTTAGCTGTCTGGATACAGAATTGGCTGGCCAACAGAAGACAGTGAGTGGTACTGGAAGGAAAATATTCTGCCTGGAAGTCTGTGCTGAGTGGTGTTCCACAGGGCTCTGTCCTTGGGCCTGTACTGTTTGTAATTTTTATTAATGACTTGGATGAGGGGATTGAAGGATGGGTCAGCAAGTTTGCAGACGACACAAAGGTTGGAAGTGTCGTTGACAGTATAGACGGCTGTTGTAGGCTGCAGCGGGACATTGACAGGATGCAGAGATGGGCTGAGTGGTGGCAGATGGAGTTCAACCTGGATAAATGTGAGGTGATACATTTTGGAAGGTTGAATTTGAAAGCTGAGTACAGGATTAAGGATAGGATTATTGGCAGTGTGGAGGAACAGAGGGATCTTGGTGTGCAGGTACATATTCAGATTCATTTAAGATAGAGTTGGATAGAGCTCTCAAGGATTGTGGAATCAAGGGTTATGGAGATAAGGCTGGAACAGGATACTGATTAAGGATGATCAGCCATGATCATATTGAATGGTGGTGCAGGCTCGAAGGGCAGAATGGCCTACTCCTGTACCTATTGTCTATTGTCTATTGTTATAGATCCCTTAAAAAGGCCACCCAAGTGGACAGGGTTGTTAAGAAAGCATATGGTGTTTTGGTTTTCATTCTCCCTAATCGGTTCTGCCAAGCCTTTCTCGTGCCCCCTCCTGGCTCTCCTCAGACCATTAAGAGTCGTGAGATCTTGTTGTAGCTCTATAAAACTTTGGTTAGACCGCACTTGGAATACTGCGTCCAGTTCTAGCCGCCCTATTATAGGAAAGATGTGGATGCTTTGAAGAGGGTTCAGAGGAGGTTTACCAGGATGCTGCCTGGACTGGAGGGCTTATCTTATGAAGACAGGTTGACTGAGCTCGGACTTTTTTCATTGGAGAAAAGGAGGAGGACAAGGGACCTAATTGAGGTATACAAGATAATGAGAGGCATAGATAGAGTCGATAGCCAGAGACTATTTCCCAGGACAGAAATGACTAACACGAGGGGTCATAGTTTTAAGCTGGTTGGAGGAAAGTATAGAGGGGATGTCAGAGGCAGGTTCTTTACACAGAGAGTTGTGAGAGCATGGAATGCGTTGCCAGCAGCAGTTGTGGAAGCAAGGTCATTGGGGACATTTAAGAGACTGCTGGACATGCATATGGTCACAGAAATTTGAGGGTGCATACATGAGGATCAGTGGTCGGCACAACATGGTGGGCTGAAGGGCTTGTTCTGTACTGTACTGTTCTATATTCTATGTTCTATACACAGTACTCTGGAGCATTAGTTTGTTTACTTTTCAGAAAAAAACATATAATTGGAGAAAGAAATTGGAATACAATGTTCAAAATGAAAACATTTTAAAATATACAATAAAAGTCAAATTGAATAAACTTATCAAACCAAATAATTCTCATTTAAAGACGCAATGCTGTTAAAGGAAGACGCCAGTGATTACTTTGTGATGGTGTTTCAACTCTGATTTAGAAGAATAGTGGGCTGAAGGCTCACTTAATAAGTGAGCACATAATGAGTCTGAGAGTCAAGTGCAGGCTTAAAAGAATACTGCACTCTCAGAAATGCTGTATTTTAGATGAGATGTGAAAATGAACACATCCTTTCAGGGGGTACACAAAAAAATCATGCAGTGCTATTTCAAAGCAAAGCAGTGAAGTTGTCCACAATGCTCATCAATGAGTGCTCCTCAACCAACATTATCAGTTATACATTGCTGTTTTGTGAGACCTTGTTCTGTATAAGTTGGTTGCTGCATTGCCCTATGTTGCAAAATGACTAATCTTCAAAAGTGACTTCTTTAGCTGTAACACGCTATGGCATGTCTTGAAGTCATGAACAGCATTGCATTAACGCAAACAATTCCTTCACTTATTTTACAACAATATTCTTTCGGACGGTTGGTGTGAACAACCATGGATAGCTAATGACAATGTATGCAAAAACATGCAAAGATGCACCTCAACATGCAGGTAGAAAAATGGTCAAGTGTCACACTTATTCTCTTGCATGGCTTTATGACAGCTGAAAGAGATATGTAATGCCCCTTTATTTAACGGAATCATTTTACTTCAAGGCAATTAACAAATATTGTCAATGAACTAACTGCATTTTCTTGAAATAAAGAAACATTTAAAAAATGTCATCATGCTGTTAGAAACTTAAACAATTCACAGTACCATTTATTTCAAAGAAAATTGAGGGTTGATAAGGGAATGGGCTCATTTCCTGAGTGCGGCTGAATGCAGATTTGCCAACACTGGTGGGAGCCAAAAGAGTTAAATTATTTTACAAGCTCTTCAGGTTCTTCATTTGCATTTGCTGTCAAGGTGCACTTGGCGTGTGGCATTTTGAATTGAACTTAGAGTGACAGTACAGCAAACACAATAGCCATCTGCTTCAGGTGTCCAACTGAAGTCATTGTTGCACTTGAGAAGTAGCTATATGTCATACGTGATAGCATCTTACATTACTCAAACATGCTGACAGGCGGTCACACTGAAAAACAGCACTCCACATTAGCAATGAAGAAACAGTCAACTGCACAGTTCATTGGAATGATGCACACAACACACAATAGGTGATGGCTGGAAGAGATGGCCCTGAATAGGAATGCCATAGCAACAGGAGTAGGCCTTTCATTATCGCAAGCCTGCTTCTCCATTTAAGGACATCACGCTTATTTTATGTCTCAATTCTAATTACCTGCCTTTTCACCATAATGCTTGATCCTAGACCTAGCAAAATGCTATCGCTGTAAACCTTGTAAACTCCACTTAATCCAGCATTCAGGGGAAGAGGAGGGGAGTTCTTTCTTGATGTGATGAATGCTTCCAGATTTTGCTTTTGAATAGCAAAGTCAGGACGCAGTGGTGCAGTAGCAACATCGCTAGACTAGTAAGCTAGTAGTCCAGGCCAATTTTCTAGGGACAGCGTTTTGAATCCCACCAAGGCAGACAGTGAAATTTGAATTACAGACATTCTTCAGAACCCTAGCAAATGATGAAATTAGCAAGTGCAGAGTTCATTCAAAACTGGGTTAAAAATTATAGATACACGATTGTGCCCACAGATGTTAATTTATGTTGTTACTTATTTTTGGGTGCAGCTTGGTGAATTAGTGATTTCATGGATACAGAGGATTAACTGTAAATAAAATTCTGGAATAAAAACCTAACCCAATGACAACCACAGGAACATAGTTGTCATGAAAGAAACCAGCTGGTTCACTAATTTCCTTTCGGGATGGAAATCTGCCATTCTTACATGGTCTCCACGTGACTCCAAACCCACCACAATGTGGCTGATTCTTAACTGCCCTGTGGATAATTAGGGATGAGTAATAAATGCTGGCTGAGCCACTGACACTTACATCCTGGGAATGATTTTTTTCTAAATCCTAAGCTTTTTTGGGATAAAGCAAGTTTAAGGATATTGTCTATAATTGATATGTGTTTTTTGATAACCTTTCCAGATTAGTCTACAGCCCAAACAATGAAGTTGAAATTTTTCTCATTGCTCTGCACATTTCTCTTTGTAATTTTAATCTTATCATAGACATGAAAGACATGGACATCACAACTGATGCAGTTGTAATGTCAAAAAAGCTGGGTTCAAGTCCCATCTGTCCCAGATGTGCTTCCTAATATGTCTAAACAGGTTAATCTATGTTTTTATTGGAATATTATAGAGGATACTGATACATAAGAATGGTACAATCCTTCTTTACTGTAACATGAGTGAGGCAGCAATGAAACCAATTGTTGCTATTGTTGTATTCCTCAATGTCCACAAATCCCTGGAGGTTCCCCCACCACTGCACCTGAACACTGTTATCCTCACCCCACCTTGGCTAGGAAGAAAGCGCTGGCTCAAATGCCCGACTTCCTATTATATGTGACTCTGAAATTGAATAAACTTGCTGAATGATCAAGGAGATAAAGGAATAGTATCTTCCTATAATTCAAACATAAACTATTGTAGCTGCTGGAATCCAGCTGGCCTAGGATTCAGCTGGTTTAGAGCACATGTCTTCAGTCCTATTGCTGGCATGTTTTCAGGTCCCATTGACTTTACAGTATCCAGTGTCTTCAACATTTTCTTAGTATATTTGGAATGAATTGAATTGGCTGAAGATGCCGTAGCCCTCAATAGGAGTTCAAGTTTGATTGTTCTTTTCCTATATTGATTCCTATATTGAATCAAAAGATGTGCAGGTTAGGTGAATTGGTCATGCTAAACTGCCCATAGTGTTAGGCACATTAGTCAAGGGTAAATATAGGGTAGGGGAATAGGTCTGGCTGGGTTGCTCCTCAGAGGGTCAGTGTGGACTTGTTGGACATAAGGGCCTGTTTCCATTCTGTAGGGAATCTAACCTATCTAATCTTATCTCTCTTGCAATGATTGATCTTTCATGATGGTGATGCAGCAGATCAACGAAAGCTCCAGTATGTATCATAGTACCCCGTCTGAGCCACTTTATTTGAATACTGATGGTTTTGTTCACTCTGTTTCTGGTGGCAGAGTGGCTCTCATTGTGTGCCCACTGTCTTGGTGTGGTGGCAGAGGTGACTTCTGAATAAGATGGGGTGGGAGTGTTTGATAATCTTTATCTCTGGTCAGCCACTTTTAAGTTCTCCCTGAAGATCTGAAGATGATGGGAACACCAGGCTGCCTTAGAAAGAAGGCATTGCAACTTTGTACATTCATTGAAATTAGCAGGATATTGGGTAGTCATTGAAATTAAGGTCCATGTTTGGTTGCACACTAGATACACATTAATGTAATGATGGTCTTTGTGATTCCTATGCCTCTCCTCATTGACAGGGGTGTCCTGCAATGTCCATGAACTCAATGGCTGCCTGTACCATTATGAGTTCCACTAACCTAGCAATTCCACATGACCCTGCATCTTGCTCATCTTTGCACATAGAGAAATTGATGGAATAATTTCTCCTTCCTTTCAAAGCTTCCATCACCTCCCAGATACAGTGATGCATGGCAGTATTTCATCATCACTAACACTCAACACCCCAGGGGTGCGTACTCAGCCCCCTACTGTACTCACTGTATACCCATGACTGCATCACCAAATACCATTTACATGTTTGCTGATGACACCACCATAATCGCTCGAATCTCAGATGGCGACAAAACAGACTACAGACGGGAGGTGGATGACCTGGAAAAATGGTGCACTGAGAACAACCTAGCTCTCAATGTTAGCAAAACCAATAAACTCATTATTAACTTTTGGCGGGATGTTACTCATGGCCCCCTACACATTAACAGCACAGATGTGGAATGAGTGGAGAGTGTCAAACTCCTGAGAGTGGCCATCCACAACAAGCTTTCTTGGACTCTTCATGTGGATGCACTGGTTACAAAGGCCCAACAACATCTCTTCTTCCTCAAGCAGCTGAGGAAACTTGGCATGACAGCGAATACCCTTGCTAATTTTTATAGGTGTGCCATCGAGAGTATTCTGTCTGGATGTATCACTACCTGGTATGGCAACTGTACCATTCATGATCGGAGATGGTTACAGAGAGTGGTGAACTCAGCCCATACCATCACAAAGGCCAACCTCCCGTCTATGGAATCCATCTACCAGGCCCGCTGTCAAGGAAAGGCTGCCAACAATCTTAAAGATCCATTTTCTACAACTGCTACCATCAGGGAGAAGGTACAGAAGCCTGAACACATGTACCAGCCGGTTTTGAAACAGTTTCTACCCTACTGTTGTTAGAATACTGAATGGACTCATAAACTCTTTAAAAAATCGCCTGTACTTGCATTTTTGTTTTTGCTGCTGTTTACCTATTATTTACTATCTATGCTACTTAACTCTGTGATCTGCCTGTATTGCTCGCAAGACAAAGCTTTTCACTGTGTCTCAGTACACGTGACAATAAACTAAATGCAATTCAATTCAATTAAAAAATCTGGAAAAAGTTTACTCTGTCATGGTTCCAACTAAGAAAGTTTAGGTAACACTGACATTGTACATAGCTCTGTCTATGACGGCCACTAGCAGTGTCATCTCATCATGGTGTGAGGCTCTTGCCCCCCTCTTGTCAGAGATGGCAGAGTCCTGTGAACCAACTCCTCACACTGCTCATGGCTGTGATGGAATTATTAACTGTACTAGGTGAAAACTCACAGTGGGTATAAGATCCCTTCCTACTGCTGTCTCTTTGAAGCACTATTCCCTAAATGTTCTGCAGCCACTGCTTCCTTTTTCTGCTATGTTGCAGACTGGAAGCTCAGCAACCTCAACCTTCATACTTCCTTCATAGACAGGTAACTAAATCCACTGTCCTGCATGAGTAGATGCAGCAGTTTGCCAACAAACCTCCAAAGATGAGCCACAATTCTTTCCCAAACATAGTCAAAAACTACCATCTTTCCAAAAGGATTTGGAGGGCGCGGCAGGGTCTAGCGAGCTCAGCCAGTGTTTGGGACAGCTTTGCATTTTATCATACAGTGAAAGTCATGGAAACCTGCATTAAATCAACTAAAATGCTCCCTGTTAGACCCCTGCTCACTCATCTGGTGCACACAATGCTAGGGCCCTTCCCAGCAGGGGCTGCTGCAGGGTTGACGCCTAAACATTTAGCATCATAGATAACATCGCCATCTTCTTCCTTCAGGTCTTCTGGAGCAGTAATGCCAGTGAGATCCAATTTCATGGTCAATGTCACTTCAAAAGGATCATACTTGGAGGCCTTTTTCATGTATGAACATTTTCACGTGTCAACCAGGTTTTGAAGTGCTCCAAGATATACTGTTATTGAAGATTGCAGTGGGTCTACTGCTGTCTTGGCTTATTTACTCGAAGGTACTTAAATGATGCAACGCATTTTGGGATATCCTGAGGTGATAATAAGTGCAACTAAAATGATTTTTTTGTCTTTCTTTCATTCTCAAGTCCGTACAGGAATTTTATAGCATCATAAAAATTACATTGAAGCTTATTTCTTTTGCCTCAGTGACTGTACCAACAAATAAAGCATTTCTATCAATTTAGTTTGTCAGAACTTCAGAAAGGATAACGAGTTCTGGATCTCTAACTTTGGAAATAATGATATGAACAAAGACAGCCCTCAGAAGCCTGAGGGTTGAGAGGTGGAGATGGGGAGTAAATGATGAGTTTCTTTGAAACTGGACAAGAAAAAATGTCTATGCACATGCAGAGAAAAAAATTCAGTGGACCTCGTTCAACATTCCATTTAATAACTAAAGATGATAGTCATCAACCGGAGTCGCTGAAAGTTGTAATTATTTCTGAATTTTAGTTTCAGGATTTAAAGAACCTCTATTATTTGAAAGAGGTTGACCATGAAAGTTTAACCCAGTATGTAATCAACATAGTACATGTTGTGCCATCCCGCCACTCAGAATAATTGGCTTATTGTTAGGTTTCTCATTCATTTCTATAAGCACTTATATGAAAAGAAAATCCACAAACAACTTATTGATTAAAATAAAATGGAGGTGAATAGAGAGTGAGCAATGGTTGAAGAAGATTTTAAATTGGCAGAGAAAATGAAAATCAACAAGAGTGGATGACACCAAATTTAGGGGATGTGGTTAATACAGAGCAGGACGATGACAAAATGCTTGAAGCTTTTAGTGAAAAATGGGTCAGTAACTACTTTAAATCAGATATTTAAATTAATCAACATAGATTCTTTTGACATCCCACAAGGCTGTGACTGGGGCGAATTATCCCTCCTCATCATCCTTCACTCCTTTGAGCTAATTATGTGGAACAATGCTCACATGTTTCCTTTCTTATCTGCCATCCGTAGCACTGAGCTAGTTCTCTTCCCCTCTCTACATCACTTCCTCTTATCTCTCCTCATGATCTTGCTCCCCTCCTACTTCCCATTGACACGCCTCCACTTCGTGATTTGTGCATTGTTGACATCAAGCTGTAAGTCATCACCATCTCCCTCAACTTTCCAACACCTTGAAATTGTCACACTCTTCATTTGACACCCAGTGAAGAATAAAATAAGAGCTACTTCAGCTAGCAGAGGGGAAACCAATGTTGGTATCTTCAGTCCCTGCTACAAAGTCCATGTTCTTGATCCCGTTTCCCATCCCTCTCCCTCGTATCTGTCTGAAGTTGAGCCAATCTGATCATAGTGTTGCTTACACATTTAGCGTAGAGCTCAGCTTCTCAGCACTCATCTATTCCATCACTATGACCGGCTTATTTTTTAACGCTGTAAAGTCATATGATTCTAACCTACCTCAGCTCATCAGTTGCTGAATCCATCATTCATACCTTTGTGGTCTCTAGATTTGGCCTCGACCATTCTAAACCTTCTCCTGGCCTCTGGAACTGCTCAGACATGATTAGCCATGTGGTTGCTCCAGCCACGACAGCCCTGGAAAATTATGATGCCACTTCCATCCCCGCCACCCCACAGACCACAGCCACTACCAACCACACCGCCTGTGCAATTGCCGTCCAGGTAACCATGTCCGCAATCACCGGGAACCTCCAGGGCAGCCGCCGCAACTGGTGCTAGATCCACCACCACTGGCACTGATGCGATACCTACTCTATATGCCACTTCCACCCCGAAGTTGCCGCTGCCGCAGCTATTTCTGCCCTCAGAGATGTCACTTACCAGAACACAGATGACTACATCGGCGACGTTACTTCTGCCATCAATAACGTCACTCACTGGAACTCAGCCGACAATGTCGCTGACATCATGCGTTACATCACTTCCACTCCTGCGGGCAGGGCTGTAGGCCCCACATCTGCCCCATGGTGAGTGTCACTTCCGTTGGTGATGTCTCTCTCCACCCTGTAACTACATCCACTTAATTGGCAGTCTCCGCACCCCACCCCAGCTTCAGTTCCTTCCCAGGCCCTAGCTCCCAGCTCTGCCTTTTTTTACTATTCCTCCAGACTTCCCCTCACTGAGGATGAATGTTTAGTCCTCCGCAAGGCCTCATCTTCATCCCTCTACACTCTCAGATTAATGAGTTTGACACACCCTGCGATGTTGAACATTTCTTCCATTGCCTCAGCTTCCAGGCCCACTTTTTCAATCAAGACTCCTGCTCACCCACTGAGGAGGCCTTCTCTCATCTCCAACACACCCCATCCACTTGGAGACCCCATGCTGGCCTATAACCTGCCCTTGACCTCATTTCTAACTGATGCCGTGACATTGACTGCCTCACCCTGTCCATCCCCCCTCACCTACTCCAACCGCTCACCCTCGCAATACATAGCCCTCCATTCCCTCCACTCCTACCCCAACCTCACCATCAAACCACCAGACAAGGGGGGCACTGTGGTAGCTTAGTGCACCAAACTCTACACTAGGCGCCAATTCACAGACACTTCTTCCTACTGCCCCCTTGACCATGACCTTACCTGCCATCACCAAACCATCATCTCCCAAACCATCCACAACAGTGTCACTTCTGGGGATCTCCATTCCACAGCCTTCAACCTCTTCATCTGCAAACTCCACACCACCCGGTTCTATCCCCTATCGAAGATTCACAAACCCAACTGCCCCAGTCGACCCATTGTCTCAGCCTGTGTCTGTCCCACTGAACTCATCTCTTCTGACTTCAACACTGTCCTGTCCCCCTTATTCCAGAAACTCCCACCTACATTCGGGACACCACCCACATCCTTCACCTTCTCCAAGACTTCTGTTTTCCTGACCCTCTACACTTTATCTTCACCATGGACATTCAGTCCCTGTACACACCTATCCGCCATGACGGGAGCCTCCAAGCCTTCCGTTCCTTCCTCTCACGCCGTCCCAACCAGTACCTTTCCACTGACACCCTCATCCACCTGGCTGAACTGGCCGTCATCCTTAACAACTTCTCCATCCAATCCTCCCACTTCCTCCAAACCAAAGTGTTAGCCATTGGCAGCCACATGGGTCCCCGCTAAGCCTGCCTCTTTGTTGGGTACACGGAACAGTTCGTCTTCCAGTACTACACCGGCACTATCCCCCACCTGTTCCTCCACTACATCGATGACGGTATTGGCGCTACCTCATGCTCCCACGAGGAGGTTTAATGCTTCATCAACTTCACAAACACTTTTCACCCTGACCTCATATTCACCTGGACCATCTCATACATCTCCCTCCCCTTCCCAGACCTCTCCCTCTCTATCTCTGGCGACTGACTAACCACGGACATTTACAGCAAACCCATGGACTTCCATAGCTACCTGGACTATACCTCCTCCCACCCAATCTCCTGTAAAAATGTCATCACTTATTGCCAATTCCTCTGCCTCATCTGTTCCTAGGATGACCAATTCCACCATAGACCATCCCAAATGACCTTCTTCTTCAAAGATAGCAGTTTCCCCTCCCACATGGTCATTAATGCCCTCTAGATCATCTCCTCAATTTCCCGCACCTCCGCCCTTGAACTCCATCCCTCTAACAGCAAAAAGGACGGAACTCCTCAATCCTAACCTTCCACTCCACCAACCTCATACATCGCATCATCCATTGCCACTTCCACCACCTACAAACAGACCCAACCACCAGAGATATATTTCTCTCCCCACTCCTGCCAGCATTTTGGAGAGACCATTCCCTCTGCGACTCCCTTGTCAGATCCACATCCCCCACCAG
Source organism: Chiloscyllium plagiosum (assembly GCF_004010195.1). NCBI lineage: Eukaryota > Metazoa > Chordata > Chondrichthyes > Orectolobiformes > Hemiscylliidae > Chiloscyllium > Chiloscyllium plagiosum. The sequence goes on along the minus strand of NC_057727.1, from coordinate 56,159,286 downwards.
CCCGCACCCCACTCCTGGCCATCGCAGGAAGTGCAAAATCTGCACCCACACCTCCCCCCTCACCTCCGTCCAAGGTTCCAAAGGATTCTTCCACATCAAACAGAAAATTGCCTGTAGCTCCACTAATGTCATCTACAGTATCCGTTGCACCCGGTGTGGTCTCCTCTACATCAAGGAGACAGGACGCCAACCTGCAGATCGTTTCAGAGAAAATCTCTGGGGCACGCACACCAACCAGCTCCACCGCCCCGTGACTGAACACTTCAACTACTCCTCCCACCCCACCAAGGATATGCAGGTCCTTGGCCTCCACTATCGCCAAACCCTAACAACCTGACATCAGGAGGAAGAATACCTCATTCTTCCGCCTTGGAAGCCTGCAACCACATGGGATTATTGTGGATTTCACCAGTTTCCTTATTTCTCCTCCCCCACCTTATCCCAGTCCCAAGTCTCCAAATCGGCACCGCCCTCTTCACCGTCCATCATCTTTCCCATCTATCCGCTCCACCTTCCACTCCGATCTATCAACTTCTCCCCCACTTTCATCTACCTAATGCATTCTCAGCTACCTTCTCCCCAGCACCACCCCTCTCCCGTTATCTCTCAGCCATCCCCAGCCCACAAGCCTCATTCCTGATGAAGGGCTTATGCCTGACATGTCGATTCTCCTACTCCTTGGATGCTACTTGAACTGCTGTGCTTTTCCAGCACCACACTCTTGACTCTTGTCTCTAGATTTGCCTGATTAATGTGGACAATCAGGCACAAAAAAAAGGCTCTCGGGGTATTGCATGTTAGTATAAGTAGAACAAAAATAAGCCATATTGGTTCTAACCCAACAGTTGCATTGTCTGCAACCTCGCATAATAGAAAATCATGCTGTGGTGAGAAAGTTTATAGCCTTACATCTGACAAATATGCCACACACGCTAGAACTAAACAGAATATGCAGGAAAGCACTTGACCACGATGTAGGGAAGCCCATTTGTTCAGAAGAATTAAGGATATCTGTTATTAGGGTCAATAGATCAGTGTAAAGAAGGTGATAACATTTGTTCACTTGTGGAATGTGTGGCAGTACTTCCTTTAGACCCCAGGGCTGAAAGCTGCACATATTTTACAGTTGGATGTTGGATAACTGAATTTCTGACTTATATTGAAGTCTCTGAACAAAACTCATACTCAATAGGAAAAGAACTTGTAATTTAATAAGCTGAATAGAATATGCACGTAATAGAACAATCCTGGCACATTTTCATGTGTACTGCACTGAGACAGATTTGAATTTATGAAGCTCAGCTCCCTAATCTTGATTGTTCTGGAATATGAATATCTCATTACCCTTACAAACTCAGAAACCAAAAAGGCTGAAACTGAGATAGTAAGAAAGTTGGGATGATGTTCATACATGAGAGAGAGAGAGGGAGAGACAGGATGGAAGCCAGTGGGAAGGTTAACTCTTTGTGGTCTGATTAGAGTGTACACTTGCTTGTCATGGATTGAATGTTTGTGTGTTGTTCCCTGGAGCTCGAGATCCAGGAATGTTATGAATTTAATTTGCATTTTGGGAATCTAGAATGTTTTTTAAAAGCCATTTTGTAGGACAATGGTACTGGGCATGTTAGCTGAGCGAAGTTACCTCATGACCTTTTTCACATAGTTTAGACTCATCTCTCATTATGATGTACTGTTAAAAGAAAAGATTATCTTGCCAAGGTAATTGGCTATTTGGCCTGGTTTGATCAGGGTTCCCACTTTGAGGTGTATGTAGCCTAATTAGTCAAACATATTCAGACCTGTCAATTAGTTTCTCTTCAACAAACATTTGCCATTTTGTTGCTGCTTATCTGATTAAGGACATGTGGTGTTTTTGCAATCTCAGTATCAATTCTGTATAAAGACAGTTTGTTTGCAGCAATGTGGGGAGTAGCCTGAGAGAGCTCTTAGGTGTAAGAGCTGGTGCCGCTACTTTGCTAATGGTTTTAGAACCTTAGCCTTAATGGCTTGTAGGTCTCTATGTTATGGTGTAACATTGATGCCATTGGTAAATAAAGGTAATAATTTAAACTAAACTGCCTGTAAGAGTTTTATATTCCAGATTACCACAGAGTACAATCTCTGGGACAAACCAAGAGAGGCTTACAGGTCAAGTCCATTAGGGATTCCCTAAGCCCTCTTGAATGGGAAATCCTTGCAAATCTTTTCTGACCCCTTTCAAGTTTCACAACATCTTTTCTATTGTAGGGAAACCAGAATTGCATAAAATATTCCAAAAGTGGTTTAACCAATGTCCTGTGCAGCCACAACATGACCTCCCAATTCCTATGTTCAAAGCTCTGATCAATAAAGGAAAACATACCAAATGCCTTCTTCACTATCTATCTACCTGCGACTCCACTTTCAAGGAGCTATGAACCTGCACTCCAAGGTCTCTTTGTTCAGCAACAATCCCCACACCTTACCATTAAGTGTGTAAGTCCTGCCCAGATTTGCCTTTCCAAAATGCAGCACCTCGCATTTATCTGAATTAAACTCCATCTGTCACTCCTCATCCCATTGGCCCATCTGATCAAGATCCCATTGTAATCTGAGGTAACCTTCTTCGCTGTCCACTGCATCTCCAATTTTGGTGTCATTTGCCAACTTACTAACTATCCCTCCTATATTCACATCCAAATCATTTATATTGATGACAGAAAGCAGTGGACCCAGCACCAATCCTTGTGGCACACCGCTGGTCACATGCTTCCAGTTTGAAAGGCAACCCTCCACCACCACCCTCTGTCTTTTACCTTCAAGCCATTTCTGCATCCAAATGGCTAGTACTCCCTGTATTCCATGTGCTCTATCCTTGCTAACCAGTCTACCATGAGAAACTTTGTCAAATGTCTTACTGAAATGATTAGTAATACAATTTTTTCAAATGCATCATGAATTATTGATTGTTCAATTTGAGTTAATGTATGACTTGTATTTTGTAATTTTTTTATTTTGACTAAAACTGGTTGAAACAGGTCTGGGCATAATTTAGCACTGGAGACATAGCCCCTTCTCCTGATTGCACATTTTCATTTTTGTTGGTAGACTGGCAATATTTCAATTTTAAAATCTCTTCTTTGTTTATAAATCACTCCAGGCTCTCAATCCTTTCTAGCTCGGTAATGATGTGGAGGAGCCGGTGTTGGACTGTGGTGGACAAAGTTAAAAATCACACAACACCAAGCTATAGTCCAACACGTTTATTTGGAAGCACTAGCTTTTGGAGTTCTGCCACTCCATCAGCTAGTCACTACACAATGAAGCTTCCAGATAAACCTGTTAGGCTATAATTTGGTATTGCGTGATTTTTAACATTATCTCTGTGATGCCATCAAACTGTACAAACCGTCAGCTTCTCTGCACTTCTTGATCACAGTGAAAACTTGATAGACACTTAACTGTATCGTATCTAAATAAGAAACTGAATGTATACTGAGTATTACATCGATAGTCCAGATAGCACATGTGACAACAATTAGAAGCATTCTCCATCAAAGCTTTGATCATCTTTATTTTTAAAAAAATTGCGACTGTGAATATTGGTCCTTCAATCCGACATGCATCAATCCCCAATTCTTGCCTCTTGAGTATCCCCAGGTTTAATAATTGTACCATTAGTAGCCTTGCCTTCAGCTCCTGAGGCACTAAGCTAAGACAGAGATGAAGATGATTATTTCTCTCAGAGGATAGAGAAGCTTTGAAATTCTTGATTGTAGACGGCAATTAAGGCTGGGTCAATAAGTATATTCAAGGCTGAGATAGATTTTTAATCAGTAAGGGAACCAAGCGTTATGGAGAGAAAGTCGGGAAGTGCAATTGAGCATTATCATCTCAGCCATGATCTCATTGAATGATGGACAAATGGGACAAATGGCCTACTTCTGCACCTATGTCTAATCGTATAAGTTATGGAATTTCTTTCCTGAACATCTCTGTCTTACTTCTTTTCTCCTTTAAACAGTCTTTAAGACTTCCCTTTCAACCGCCTTAATTGCTCCTTGATATTAAATATTGTTGGGCAACCTTCTTGTGAATCACTTGGGATGTTTTTGTATATTACCAGGTCTAATGTATGTAAGATGTAATTGTCCACAAACTGATGATGAGGGAAGAAGTTGTTGAAATTAATGAACACAGTTTGTTTGGTGTTTCAAAAATCTCATTTAATCTCATCTTTAATTCAGAATTTCAGATGAATTGAAAATAACACAAAGCTCATCGCGTGATACCCACCTTATTTGTGCAGCAAAGTATATTTAGGAACAGCTAAGCAATTTTTGTAGCTACCAGAAAGGAGCTCATAGTCCACCTCGCCTTTTTCCCAAGAATGACAAAGTGATAAAAAGGTGAGAAGCGATGCTCAATGGATGGGCGCTAATAAGACACACATGTTTGAAAGTCTGTCTTCAGTCTTGATTTGATCCTTACTGCTGATAACCATAATTTGCATTTGCTTTAGAAATCCGTGGGTTTAATATTCACTCCTGATTAGACATGACTTTCTTGAGGTGACGTTTGCGGGCTCAAGTTCGAATTACATTTGCCCTTAAGGTGTATTATAACATCTGAACAGACTGATTCATTATTTTCCTATATATGAATGAGACTCTTCTCCTATGGAAGTGTGGAGTGTACTGACAGGTGCTTGAAAGCAGATTTCAGGCTGAACGAGAGGGTGGACATGTTCTTAGACATATCAGTGGAGGTCTTGTTGAAGCAGTCTGAGGAATAGGGATGTACTGCGATGGTCAAGAAAGCACAACAATATCTCTACTTCCTCAGGAGGCTAAGGTATCTTGGCATGTCCACAGGGATTTTTGCCAATTTTTATAGATGTACCATAAAAAGCATCCTATTTGGATATATCATAGCACGGTCTGGCAACTGCTCTTTTCAAGACTGCAAGAAACTAGAGAGAGTCGCAAACACAGCCCAGTCCATTATGAAAACCAATCTTCCATCCATTGACACCATCTGTACTTCCCGCTCCCTGGGAAAGCAATCAACATAATCAAAGAGCCCTCCCACCCCGGCTATACTTTCTTCCACCCTCTTCCGTCAGGCAGAAGGTATAAAAGTTTGAAGCATGTATGAACAGACTCAAAAATAGCTTCTTACCTGCTGTTATCAGACTTTTGAACAGACCTCTCAAATGTTAACTCTGATTTCCCTCTGTCTGTATCTTCTCGGCATTGTGTACTCTGCATTGTGTACTCTATTCTGCTACCTTAGTGCACTTTTTATGGTACAATCTGCCTATATAGCCCTCAAAATAACAATTATCACTGTATCTCGGTACATGCGACAACAATCAATCAATTAATGACTCGCTTTTTGGTGAACTTCTCTTAGAATTTCCAGAATGAATGATTATGGAACATTAGTAGGCAACTTAATTGTCAATCTATTGTTGTTATTAGTGCTGGTTTCAAAAAGTTTATCAACATTTGCCTTTTCTCCAGAATAAGAGCTAAATTAACAATTCAGCTTAAGATTCCAGGTTGGCTATTTCTTCAATGCCGAAGAACTTGGTCTAAATAACTCCTGGAATATTTACCAATGGTGAGCTAACTAATCAAAGAGGCACATGGAATGCAATAATTCATGTTAACAACATCCTCTCAGAAGATTAAAGCAAAGTAGTTTATTATTGTGTACAATGGCGTATGTCCAGGCTTCTCAACGTGGATGTTGTTCACTCAAACTGGCAAGAATTGGCCATCAAACTCCCTGAAGAGTTCCAGCATGACAAGTACACCTCATGGAGTCGAAAGTGAGAAATTAATGCCAGATCTCTATAGCAAAGCATATTTGCTGGATATGTCCACAGAATTGTTGTGGCACAGAGGAAGTTAATTTGGACCATCATGTCTTTGCTAGACATGCCTGAATGCTTTTAATGGAAGTCGTCCATTTGCATAATCTCAGTCAGGATCTGGCATAGTTACAATAAAGCTCTTGAACCATACTTGAAGAGCAATGTTGCCTTTTGACCGCACAGTCACTCTGAGGCTCCTTGGAGTTCTGCACACACAAATAGATGTATCGGCTTGTTTGCACACTGACATTCAGTTTCGGAAAACGGAAGCTTTTTTTCACCCACAACCTAGTTTCTCAATTCTCCTCATGTAATATAATGCAAAAGCAGCGCAAAAGGTCTGTTAATTGTAGCTGTTACACTGGAGTCCCCGGCCCAGATGAAATAGAAGGGCAGGCCGCTCACCCACACATCTAATCTTAGTGACACTTGATGACAATTCCCTTTTTGGACATGCTCATTTCGTGGAAAATGTGTTTAGAACAGAATTCCCTTTCCTGGGAGAACTTGAAAACCGGTAAAGTTGCAGCCATTGAATAATTATGGGAGTTTATTTGCCCAGTAGCAAAATATTTTGTCAGATCTGAGGGAGAGAGAGAAAGAGGGAGGATGAGAAGATGGAGAAAGGAACAGATGGAGCGCGGAAGGGAAGGTGATGGAGGAAAGAAGGAAAGGGAGCATGGGTAAAGTAGTTCGGAGCAGGATTATGAGGTGTTTGGATGAATTGAACAGAGTCCGTGTGGAGTCATCAAACAACCTCAATGAAAGGGGGCTTGGAGCTGAAATTCAGTCATGTTTGAGGAGATGGCCTGTCCCTTCCTCCATCAAACACTAGAAAGTTATTTCAGAGAAAATCCCTCAAACACTTTCTCACCACATGTCAATTTCTCAGAAGTGAGAAACATTTTTCACATTTGGAGTTCACCAGGTGCCTGGAAAGTGTGGGTGGAGGGGGAGGCCTCCAGGGGCAGTAGCAGCAATGCCAGGACGAGCTGGATATGTCTCCATTTCAGTTCGGGGTCTCTCAGTGAGCGAGGAACTGGTCCTGGGCAGGTATTCACCCAATGCTCCTTACCCTCTTGTCACTAGTGAGGGACAAACAAGTAACAGGAGCTGGAGATTCCCCAAAACCCCCATCTCATTGCAGGGAGTTCAGCACTCAGTGCAAAAGTCAAAACTGATGTACTTGATTCCATCTTTGGCCAGATATGTTGAATGGATAATCCCTCTCGCCTCCTACTGAGGTCCCCTAGCTTCATGGATGCCATTCTTCAACCATATCTATTCACTCTGCACGATATCGAGAAATGGTTAGAGGCACTCAATATTGCAAATGTGTGCTTCCTGACAACATTTCAACAATAGCACCAGAGCTCACTGCACCTCAAGGTAATCTATTCCTGTACTGTTACTATACTCACATCGATGGGGCAACTTCGAACATTGCCCGGGTATGTCCAGCGTACAAAAGCATGACCAACCCAACCCGGTCAACTACCACTGTATTCATCTAACTTTGACTATCAGCAAAGTGATGAAATGGGTCATTGAAAGTTGTACGAAGTGACAGCTGCAAAGGAATAACCTGCTCAATGCTTGTCCACCATCTACAAGGGACAATTCAAAAGTATAATTAAACACTCTTCACTTGCCTGGATGGATGCAGCTCCAACACAACTCAAAAAAAATTTGACACCATCCAAAGCAGTCCACCACCGCCTTAAACAGTCACTCCCTTCACGTCTGACACACAGCAGTGTGCAGCATCTACAGGGTTCACTGCTGTAATTCACCAACAATTTTTGTCAGCACCTTCCAGCCAACTGAAAGACAGGGCAGCTGTTTTTGAGAACACCATCACTTGGTAGTTCCTTCCGAGTCACTCTTTGGAAATCTATCACAGCTCCTTTATTATCACTGGGCTAAAATTCTCAACCTTTCTCCTTCACAGCGCTCTAGGTATTCTTACATACCAAGGGTATTGAATTGAATTGAATTTATTGTCACGTGTACTGAGGCACAGTGAAAAGCTTTGTCTTGAGCAATACAAGCAGATTGCAGAGTTGAGTCACATCGAGAGTAAATAATAGATAAACAGCAGCAAAAACACAGGTACTGGCAAATGTTAAGAGTTTGTTAGTCCATTCAGTATTCTAACAATAGTAGGGTAGAAACTATTGCAAAACTGGCTGGTGCATGTGTTCAGACTTTTGTACCTTCTCCCCGATGATCGAGGTCGTAGAAAAATATTGCCAGGGTGAAATGGAACTTTAAGAACGCTGGCAGCCTTTCCTTGACAGTGGGCCTGGTAGATGTATTCTATAGACAGGAGGTTGGCCTTTGTGATTATCCGTGCCGAGTTCACCACTCTCTGTAACCATCTCCAATCTTGAATGGCACAGTTGCCATACCAGGTAGTAATACATCCAGACAGAATGCTCTCGATGGCACACCTATAAAAGTTGGCAAGGGTAATCACTGTCATATCAAATTACCTCAGTGCCTGAGGAAGAAGAGACATTGTTGGGCCTTTGTAACCAGTGCGTCCACAGTAAGAGTTCAAGAAAGCTTGTTGTTGATGACCACTCCCAGGAGCTTGACGCTCTCCACTTGTTCCACCTCTGTGATTTTAATGTGTAGGGGGGCATGAGTAACATCCTGCCGAAAGTCAATAATGAGTTCCTTGGTTTTGCTGGCATTAGGGGCTAGTTTGTTCTCAGTGCACCACTTTTCTAGTTCTTCCACCTCCTGTCTGTCGTCTGTTTTATTGCCATCTGAGATTCAACCGACTATGGTGGTGTCATCAGTGAACCTGTAAATGGCATTAGTCTGGTATTTGGCGACATAGTCATGGGTCTACAGTGAGTACAGTAGGGGCTGAGTACGCACCCCTGGAGGGCTCCAATGTTAATGTTAGTGACTATGAAATATTCTCCCCAATCTTCACTGATTGTGGCCTTTCAGTCAGGAAACTGAGGATCCAGTTGCAGAGCGTGGGGCTTAGTCTGAGGTCACTAAGTTTAGTAATCAGTCTCAAGGGGATAACAGTGTTGAAGGCTGAAATTTAATCATTGAGTAGGATTCTTATGTAGCTATTCTTGGTGCCAAGATGTTCTAGGGAGGAGTGAAAGGCAAGTGATATGGCATCTGACATGGATCTGTTGGTCTAATAAGCAAATTTGAGTGGGTCAAGAGTAGTGTGGAGTCTGGAGTTGATTAATGCCATGACCAGCCTTTCAAAGCACCTCATGACCACTGAAGTTAGGGCCATTGGGCGGTAGTCATTAGACAAGCTGCATGAGCCTTCTTAGGCACAGGGATGATGTTGGTCCTCTTGAAACAGGCAGGGACAGCGGTGTGCTGCAAGGAGAGGTTGAAGATGTCCGAGAAGACCTCTGCCAGTTGATCTGCACATGCTCTGAGTGTACGGCCTGGTACTCCGTCTGGTCCTATCGCTTTCCTTCGCATGAAGGAAAACTGATCTGACCTCTGATGCGGAGAAAGTGAGGTCTGCAGATGCTGGAGACTGTTGGGATAGGTTCGTCAGGACTTGTCAGAATAGGTGTTACCTCTCTGCCGAAATTCTGCTCAAAGCAAGCATAGAAGACATTGAGACAATCTGGGAGGGACATGTCATCATCTGCTATCTTGCACTGTCTTTTTTTTGAACCTGTGATATCAGAAGTTGTTTAAGAAAGCAGCTCATCAAATGTGATAGGTCCAGCAGGCTAAGATAAAAGATAGGGAGGAGGGACTTGGGGGAGGGGCGTCGGAAATGTGATAGGTGCAGTGACTGTTGGGATAGGTTCGTCAGGACTTGTCAGAATAGGTGTTATGTCTCTGCCGAAATTCTGCTCAAAGCGAGCATAGAAGACATTGAGACAATCTGGGAGGGACATGTCATCATCTGCTATCTTGCACTGTCGTTTTTTTGAACCTGTGATATCAGAAGTTGTTTAAGAAAGCAGCTCATCACCACTTCCTCCGAAACAATTGGTGATGTGTAATAAATGCTGACCCAGGAAGGAATGTTTACGTTCTCTCAAATGATTCAGAAAAATGATGAATCACAATTGATAACTAAAGAAGACAACAGATGAGATTATTATTAAGGACAGGATCACTCATAGTAAAGTATGTTCATAGATCTGTCTAGTAAATCGCCACCATAGACGTGGGTTAAAGGGAGAATTAATGACCCCAAAAGCAGTTATTTCCAATTACCTCTAAATTTTATGATGGATGAGGAAACTGTAGATTCTTAAAGGGGTGATTTTAACTAATTTTGCCTAGTGATGAACTAATGGAGTTGTGCTGGCCATTCATTTTACACCCCACCTATCTTTACTTTCCATCAACATCAATGGCTGGTAAAACTGTAAAACAGGCATTCACCTGATCCAATGAGTAGTTTTGATTAAAAGTATCATTCAAAGTTCTTCTATTTGAGATAACATCAATGCTGTAACCACTGGGCAATAAAGGGTGGCAACAGTTTCCCTCACCCCTTGAACTAGCCCAATAAATTATATGTGCTGAGTTAGTGATTAAACATTGCAGGCTCTGCTAGTTGCCTTCTATTCACAAAATGAAACCTGCTTAACTGCAACTAGTCAAAATGTCTGAAATTTAACACACATTATCAGAAGGAAATGGGGTAATAATCAAATCCAGGCAGAAAGAACCAGTGGCTTTTCAAATATCTTTTCTTTAATATTGCTTCAATTTGTAAACCACACAGAGAGCTTCTGCAATAGTTTCTTCTAAAGTCATTCCACAAACGATGTGCCTCAAGGGTATTTACCTTAGGTTAGACTCAATAACCCTTATCCTAATTTCTCCTATGATCCATGAGGAATTCCTGATAGAGCACAAGTCACTTATAATGGATCCATCCATAACAACCTGATGGGTTTTTTTCCCACAATGAGTGATGAAGTTTGTAATTGGACATAGTGCATTGGCAGCCTAAGCACGAAGTGAATTGGCTGGAAGGTAATTTTGTTGTGTCTAACGAGAGAAGCTGTTTACAGGAGCATGGCTTTCATACTTCTGGGACTGTGTGAGGAGAGATTAAGGGAAAATTATGAAAGCAATTTAAACAAGGCCACAACAGCAGGAGGCATTTAAGCAGCATTTAGAGCAATTAGCCAGGGTCACTGATATCAGAACAAGGGAGGCACAAAAATCTTCCAGACAAAAGATGCTCACAAACTAGGTGGACAAGTTCAATACTCTTGACAACCAGAAACTAAACATGTGTTATTTTCATTTGAAACGCTCTAGTTGTTTTTGTAAACACTTTAGCATATCCAAATGATGAAACAAAAACAAAAAGCAATAATTCTCAAATATAAAAATATCGTTCACCATTTGAAAGTTGATTTTCTCACCAGAAGAAACTTAAACAATTTAGTGTCTGTAACACTATGTGTTGACAACAATTTATTTTCATTGACCAATTATAAGTGAAGAGAATCAATTGTAATTGTGAATTTAACATGCAGTTTAATTGCATTTCAAACCGTAATTTTAAAGTTTAAAAGAACTCATAAGTTCCTTGCACCCCAAATGGCAATTATTTCTTTATTGGCTATTCTGAGCCAGGTCTGTGAAAAATGACAAATTATTTATAAAAATGATTATTTCTAATTTGAAGTCATTTTTGGATCCGTAAATGATCTTATGGGTGAAATTGACAAGATACTTTGAATAACAACAATCCTTAAAATAACAAAACAAACACACTTTAATATGTCCACCAAAATGACACCTGTAATTAGATATCCATGTCTCTTTAGTAGTAATTGAACTAGTCATTTGTACCCTGTACTGTCCACGAATAGTAGGCACCAATGATAGTGCCATCGGGATCCCAATTATGGCAGAGAACACTGATTGAAATATTCCTATTTGACTCCCACCTGGTTCCAGAGAGCAGCTTAAGAATCTTAACCTTTTGTTATAATGTAATATTGCCTCATTGGTGAGGTGAAAGTCCCTGCCCTTGACATCAAGGTCGCATTTGACTGAGTGTGGCGTCAAGGATTTTATCAAAACTGGAGTCAATGGGAGCTAGGGGTAAACCCCTCCTCCATTTGGAGTCACACCTAGCACATAGTTGTGATTGTTGGAGGTCAATCACATCAGCTCCAGGGTATATCTGCAGGAGTTCCTCAGAGTAGTGTCTGAGTGTCCTTCAACTCCTTCATCAATGACCTTCCTTCCATCATAAGGTCAGGTGCAGGGATGTTCGCAGGATATTGCACAAAGTTCAGCATATTCCCATTTCCTCAGACACTTAATCAGTCCATGTCCAAATGCAACAATACCTGGTTAATATCCAGGCCTGGGGAAGTAACATTCATGCTACATAAAGGCTAGGCAATTGACCATCTCCAATAAGGTACATCTAACCATTGCCCATTGACCTTCAATGGTATTACCATCACTGAAGCCCACACGATCAACAGCTGGAGTGTTACCATAAACCAAAAATTGAACTAGCTAGCCATATAAATACAATGGCTACAAGAGCCGATCGGAATCTAAGAATCCTGCAAGACTAACTCATCTCCTGATTTCCCAAAGCCTGTCCACCATAAACGAAGCACAAATCAGGAGTATGATTGAATACTCCCCACTTGCCTGGATGGTTGCAGCTCCAACAACACTCAAGAAGCTTGACACCAGGACAAAACAATCCATTTGATTGGCATCACATCCACAAACATTCACTCCCTCCGCACCATTGATCAATTGCAGCAATGTGTACCATATATATGATGCACTGCACAAATTTACCTAGGGTCCTGAGACAGGTCCTTCCAAACTGCTGACTACTTCCATCCAGAAGGATAAAGGCAGCAGAAATGCCACCTCAAATGTCCCCTCCAAATTTCCCTCCTGTCAATAAAGGTTTTGCTGTTCCTTCAGTGTCATTAGGAATTCCTTCCCTATCAGCATTGTGAGTCTACCTACATAACATGGCAGTTCAAGGTGACAGCTCACCACCATTTTCTCAAGGACAACTAGGGATAGGCTATAAAAGAGGCTAAGCCAGTGACACCCACATCCCATGAGGATACATTAAAAAATTGCTAGTCCTGCATTCTAAGGAAGACATCAAAAGAAGGATTAGACTCGCTTTTATTGCATATATAAGATTAAATCATAAATGGAAACCTAAAGTTTGCTTTAACTGAAAATAGATGAAAGCAGTTATGAAGTGCTAGTCATCTCTATATTCATAATGACATCTGAGGGCATTCATTTAGTGTAAACAGACCATAAATCAGTGCTGTGCTAATAAGACATGCTTGGTTTGAAAGCCTGGGTTTAAATGTAATTTTAATTCTAATTATGAATAATTTGAACTTGCCTAGAGGTGGTAAACCAGACACAGACAGATTTAGTGCTCAACTGCTGATTATTGCAATTTTCATGGAACGATCTGTAGTGATTGTAACAAAGTCAGCCAGCTAAATATCACAGAATATGAGATCCCTGACTGGGGCTGTTAATCTGGTCCAATCAGGGAGTCTTGGCTGGCAGATGAAAACAGCTGCAGAATTATTTTATAGTCCTTGTGGGTTCCAGGCATCCACTGGTGTAATGTATACTTGTTGACAAACACTGGCAATTATAAGCCTACTTCAGAGACTGAGTGAGACAGTATATTGCTTCTCAAATATGGGGAAAAAGCCAAGGAAGAGGATTACCTCACCCCATTATCCATTTCCCCTATAACAGCTGGTGCTGCCCTTTCTCTCTTCAATTCCTCCACCCATCCCTCCTGCTGACCAACAGGGGTTAGTAACAAAGTGCTCCCTGTCTCCTAAAAACTCTCATTAGATATCCAATAGGGTAGACTATCACAGCAATTACTCTTTTTAATGCTCAGAGAATTTCAGGAATAATGGATGAAGGGAAACGCTTGAGTTAAAAATCGCACAACATTAGGTTATAATCCTACAGGTTTATTTGGAAGTACAAGCTTTTAGAGAACTGCTCCTTTGTCAGGTTTGAAGGAGCAGAGCTCCAAAAGCTTGTACTTCCAAATAAACCTGTTGGACTATAACTTAGTGCTGTGTGATTTTTAACTTTGTCCATCCCAGTCCAATACCGGCACCCTCCACAACATGCAAACACTTGAGAAAGTGTTCCAAAAAGTGTTTAATGAGTTTCAATTACCTTCATTAAAACCTGCAGTAAAAGATGTACTTTTTCAGCCGTACACGATCCTTCACAACTACCCGTAGACTCCTGTTCAGCTGGTTACTGTTAGAAGAGGTTGTTAGGACAAGTACCATCTTCCAAAATGCAATGCAGCTTCCTTAATGAGTGCAAACAAGCAACCTAAGTGACAATCAGCCCTGAATGATTCTCCTGGCACAGTTCCTAGCACAATCCTTGCTCCTTTATCCAGATGGCATCTTGCAGCCAGTTAGGGATAAACCAACATTTCCACTGAAGATCACGTAGTCACCACATGGGAGGGCCTTTCATGCCTGAGTGTTTGGGGAAAACACACACTGAGCTTCGAAGCAAGGGAAGAGTTGATGAGCAAAATACTCTTAATAGCTGAGCTGAGTTGTTCACGGGAATACTGAGCATACCAAGAACGCAATAAATCAGGAATGACACTATAAGAACATTTCTCCAACCAATAATAATCAATCATAAATTATATATCTGAGTCAATAAAGTGTGAAGCTGAAGAAGTACAGCAGCTCAAGCAGCATCATAGGAGCAGGGCAGTCAACCTTTCAGAAATTATACATTAAAGCATGGCTTAGACTGGCAACAATGACATACAGAAGATCCACAGAATATGGATGGGATACTTTAGGCGTCCTTCAAGAATGGATGCAGCTAGGATACTTTTCCTGTTTCTGCAGACATGAACCACATGGTACTGAGGAAGATCTGGGAAGAAAATCGTGTCCTAAAAAAGGGATACAGATTACTAAAACAGCTGATGACTTTTGAACTGTCAAGACTACAGTGAATGAATTCACCCCATCATCATTGCTGCATAGGCAATAGGGAGTGTATTCATAGAGCTACAACATTTGTCTTAAGCTCCTGGCCCAATGGCAAGTCCCAACATCACAACCTCCTTCACCCTGTATAAGTCAATGAGTTGGGTCCCAAATCTATTCCAGCCAGATTGGAGAAATCAGACTCCATGCTGTGGAACCAATCCATTCCACACCAACTGAGCTAGCTGACCAGGCTAAATTTTGTTCCCCTGAAGGTCGATTGGCTGTCAAGCTAAGAGGCATAAAACCTGACATCATTTTAGGTGCTTATCTGCTTGTGTGCCACTGCAATTCTATCTGTAGAAGGGGAGATGTTGGCTAGTCACCCACCAACTTTCTCACGTGCCAGGTAAGACCCTCATGTGGCCAATTAATGACTACTTAATGGCTCCTTCCCATGCTACCACAATTCTACCTATAGTAGGCAAACTCTGGTGCCAAGTAGGAAGCCTGGCAGCTTGCATTGCTCATGGTGGTGGCAGGCAGGAAGTTGACATGTTTTCCCAGGTCTAAGGCACCCCTGCAAAGACCTCTTCCCCAGGGTTCTCTCCTTCTCACAGTTCATCTATCCTAGGCCTCTCTCTTCATTGATGACCTTTTTTGTGGATTGGCTGCAATCTCATCAGTGGTCACTGATTTCAGTGGCAGCTATGGGACCCAGACAACCAGCCATCATCTGAGGTGGAATTTCAACCTCAAATGATTGGAGAACTCCCACCTTATGGCAACCAACATCCTGTGAGCAATAAATGGTTTCGAGGACTCTTGCACCATGGTGGTAGAATCTCTACCTCCAAGCTAAATAAGCATCAGGTTGAAGTCCCGACTGCTTCAGAGGTGTGTATAACACCTTTGTGCAGGTTTATTAAGCTTATTTACACTTGTGCACATTTATTATACGTTTTGAAAATTATCGCTTTTTTAACTTGTCTTTAAGTTGGCACTTTTCCACATCTTTTCATGTGCACTGTTCTGAAAAGGAAATTCTGAGGGGTGATCCAACAGTTTAAAGTTATGATGATGCTTGGTAGACTAGATGTTACTGCTCATGGAGCTAGTGAAATCAAGAGGGCATGATTCTAATGTTGTTATGAATAACCCAGTAAGGACTTAGACAAATCTCATTATCTAGCGACTTATTGGAATGAGGTGCTTGCTACAACATAAAGCAGTTAAGATAAATAATGTAGTATTTGATGGAACTGTGACAAGTAAATGAAGGAGAAAGTAATAGAAGGATATATTGATGGTTGTGGAGTGTGGTGCACCCTGTTTCAGGTGCCTGAGGTACTGGGTTTGACTTCTTCTCATTGGACTTGGGAGTGGACATTAAAACTTACAGGGGCTTTTGAGGTGCAGTCCCTACCTCTAAGCCAGCAGTTTAAGTCTGCTCCAGAGGTGTGTAACAACTTCACCGAAAAGGTTCATTAGGAGGTGTTATATTGATAGAGTGAGGTGAGAATGGTTGGGAGAAAGCTCATGTGGACCATAAAGACTGACGCAAACCTCTTGGTACAAACGGCCTGTTTCTGTGCTGTACAGTCCTTGTGATCCTGTGTAATGTTCATCTTTTATTTTGTATTTTCCTCCTTCACCTCTCATTTTGATCATTCTTCACCTCTTCAGTTATGTACAGTATTTTTTAAATTCAGTTAAGAGCTATGGGTGTTGCTGTTAGACTTGCATTTAATTGTCCTGGAGAAACTGATGGTGAACTATCGTCTTGAATCATTACAGTCCTTAAGGGATAAATTTACCGACATCACTGTTGGGAAAGAAGTTTTAGGATTTTAACCAGTAGGCAGTGAAGGAATTTTGTCACAGTTCCAAGTCAGGATGGTATTTGTCCTGGAGGGCAACTTACATGGTTTTAAATATGTTTGCTGTGGTTTTCCTTTCAGGTCACGGGTTTGGACAGTGCTGTTGATCGAGACTGGATGAGTTGCTGCATTACATCCTGTGACTGGTACACACTGTTGCCACTACGGTGAAGATAATGAATGTTGAAGGTGGTGAATGGGGGGCAAGTCACACAGGCCATTTTCCCTTGGATGGTGTCAAGCTTTTGGAATGTTGTAGGAGCTCATGCATTCAGGCAATGAGAAATATTCAACCACACTCCCACCTATGCCTTGTTGATGTTGGACAGACACTGGGGAGAGTTGGATTACTCACCCCAGAATTCCCAGCCTATAACCTGTCCTTGTAGTCATAGTATTTGTATGGCTGGTCCAGTTCAGTTTCCGCTCAATGGTAAAGCCTCAAGATCATCATGGCACTTCCAGCTGAAGATGAATACAAACTCTTAACCTTGCCTTTTGCACTGGTGTGCTGCTCTTCCCCTTTGTTAAGGGTGAGGATATTTATACGGCTTTGTCTTCAAGTGAGTTGTTTAATTGTCTCTCTCTATTCATGATTGGATGTTGCCAGATTTGAAGTACTTTGATCTGATCCATTTGTTGTGGGATCGTTTATGCGGTCAAGCAACCACAAGCCCAAAGTTTGTGCATTCTAAATTGACCCAGAGCCAGAGGAATCAGGCATGACAGAAAATTGGCCAAATTAGAGTAAACAGCAGTCAACATCTATTGGCTACAGAGAACAATGGAAACCAAGGGCAGATAAGCTACAAAAGTTCAAGGGGAACTGGTTACAACCAGCCCAAAGATTATGTAGTGGAGAAATGTTGATCAGACATTTTGGCATCTTGATCGCCAAATATACGCACTTTACACTTCCTGGCATGTTAACAGTGTTGATGTGACAGCATTGGATGATTTGAACCCACCTCATGACTGCCATTGGCGAATGGCCACAGAACATTCTGGAAGGTCAAGGGCAGGAAGGGTGAAAGCTACCCCCTCAGTAATGACTGGCAGGGAACATTTGCAGCAAGCCTCATGTCAGAAGACCCATGTGGCAACCCAAGAAGACCGAGGAGAAACTCCACCCTAACTTTAAAGACCCACCTGTGGGGAAGAGAGCCAGTCCTACATCAGAGAGGAAGGAGATCCCAACAGCCCAGCTCAAACGTATGGATTGCGGTGGGTAGATACAGTGAGGACAAAGTAAATATTGTGGGAATTTGGAAAGTGCTCACATTGTGTTTTAATAAAGAATATCACTGAATTCTGTGTCTCTTTATTCGCTTCACCAACAAGAGCACTCAGTTGAAGTGTTTTTAATACTTAAAATGCCAAAGTGTCCAAAGCACAGCCAGTACTTAGCCCGACCTATTGGATGCTGCTTTCACTGTTTGAGATACAACTATTCCAGTAATGTTATCCTCATTAGGTTGGTAAAAACAATGACTGCAGATGCTGGAAACTAGATTCTGGATTAGTGGTGCTGGAAGAGCACAGCAGTTCAGGCAGCATCCAAGGAGCTTCGAAATCGACGTTTTAGGCAAAAGCCCTTCATCAGGAATAAATGTCAGGAATTCCTGATGAAGGGCTTTTGCCCAAAACGTCGATTTCGAAGCTCCTTGAATGCTGCCTGAACTGCTGTGCTCTTCCAGCACCACTAATCCAGAATCCTCATTAGGTTGGCAGCTCTTTTTCATGGATGGCTGGCATTGGTACCTGCTGGCTGTCCTGATTGAATGAAGATTGATTTCTGGCTTGATGTTAATGATAGAGTAGGGGATACGTCGGGTCACGAGATTAAAAACTGTGATTAAATGTAATTCTGCTGCAGCCAATACCCCACAGTGATTCATGGATGTCTAGTTTTTGAATTCTTGGGCCTTTTTAAAAACGTTCTGATTTGACATAGTGTTAATCCCACAAAACTGTAATACATCGAGGATTTCTGAAATTACAACAAAGTATGTTTTATTCCTTGAGTAAAATCCTCAACACATACTGTAACTTTGATTATGTTTCAAGTCATACCCAAGAAAACAATGACCTTTTTTTTCGTTTTCTGGAGAAGGTTCAGAAAAGTCTTAGCAGGATGTTGCCGGGAATGGAGAGTTTGAGAAAGAAAGAGAAGCTGGATAGGCTGGGACTTTTTTCACTGGAGACAAGTCGGAGGCTGGAAGACTATAGCAAGCCAGGCAGCATCAGGAGGTGAAGAAATCAACGTTTCGGATATAACCCTTCTTTAGGACTCCAGTCACATTGAATGAAGCATTGACTTCTCCACCTCCTGATGCTGCCTGGCTTAGTGTGTCCTTCCAGCCTTCTACTTATCTACTTTGAATTCCAGTATCTGCAGTTTTCTTGTGTCTAACTTTTTTCACTGGAGCGCAGGAGGTTGAGAAGTGACGTTAGAGAGGTTTATAAAATATTGAGGGATATAGATAAGGTGAATAGCCGGTGATTTTTCCCGAGGATGGGGATTTTCTAGACTAGGGGCATATTTTTAAGGTGAAAGGAAAAAGATTATGAAAAAGACATGGGGGGCAATCTTTTTATACAGAAGGTGTTTGAGGTGTGGAATGAACTTCCAGAGGAAGTGATGGATGTGGGTACGGTTACAACCTTTAAAAGACATTTAGACAAGTTCATGAATATGAAATGTTTGGAGGGATATGGGCGCAGGCAAGTGAGAGTGTTTAGTTTGAGATTATGGTCAACATGGACGAGTTGGATTGAACAATCTGTTTCCACACTGTATGACTCTATGACTCTGTTAAAAAATAGTGACAGCAACTAAAATGGAACACAAGAATAGAGGAACAGCTCTGCTTGAAAATCCTTCCTGAAAACTGAACTAATACAAAAGCACAATAATGCAGCTGCTGGGAATCTGAAAGAAAAGTGCAAAAGGTTGAAATTACTCAGGCAGATCAGGCAGCATACGTGAAGTCAACAGTTCAGGTCAATGCGTCTCAACAGAGATCACCATGGCCAGACAGTGGATGTAAAAGGGCATGAAACATCTGCTTATGATGGGAATAGCTCACTGACTCTGAATACATTGTACCCGGCCAATGAAATATGGAGAGACACAGGGCACGGCCAATTCCATGCCTTCAGCTGATGGGTTCAGAGATCCTGGCACCACTTTTGAATGGCAGCTGAGCAGTCACTACTGCTGTACTGGTGAGGGCGCAGTTGGAAGGGACTCCAGTAGCAACATCTCAATCTTAGCCTTCCTCAGTAGACAAATGTCACTTTACAGACTCCTTGGTCCAGTGTTTCTACTTTTCTATGTTTCCTGCAGATTCTTCCTGAGTCAGTCCTGGAGCTGCCTGGAGCTGCCGATCCCCAATAGCAGCATTGGGAAACCCTCTGCTCTGCCCAAGGGAGGCTGGACAGAGATTGCAGAGGAGACTGTCAGCCCGGTGTTCCACAGATACATCGCAGGTCTATGAAGGAGCCTTCAGTGCTCAGTAAGGGTAGGCAGAGGGAAATAGTCAGGCACAGTAGTAGGTGCATAGTAGTAAGGCTGTGTGTAAATAGGCCAACAAATAACTCACCTTTACCGCTTTCATGCTGAAAGTAGCACGAGATTGCAAATGTTGATGGATAGCCAGGGAAATGACTTGCTAACTATTTTGTTCAACCTTGAACTTCTCACTCAGAGCTCCGTCTGAGCAGCAGAGGATGTGAACAGTGGCAGCGGAGTTTATGGATAAATACCTGAGAAGTGGGGCCCAGAGCAAGGCTAGTCGGAGCAACAGTGGGAGAGGAGCAGAGTGGAGTGAACATGAATTCCACAGGTGGAGCTCCTGAGTGACATTGGGGTCAAATGGTGAAGTAGGGTAAGAGAATTGGATGCTAGGAACCAATTTTAGAGAGTTGGTGAGCAGTGCCTGGAAGTAAGCAAGTGTAAAGTCCTTAGTTTTGTTATTTACGGTTTGTTAGGAGTAAAGAGAGAGAGAGAGATCTGATTTGGTGGATAGTAGGTAAAGTTGTGTTATTGGGTTCCTAGCGGCATCACTGGTAGACAGGGTGGTGAAGAAAGCATTTAGCATGCTGGCCTTCATCGGTCGAAACATTGAGTATAGGAGTTGGGATGATGAATTACAGTTGTATAAGTCATTGGTGAGGTCACATGTGGAGTATTGTGTACAGTTTTGTTCACCCTGTTATTGGAAAGACATAGTTAAACTAGAAAGAATGGAAAGAACACTTATGAGGATGTTGCCAGGACTAGTAGGCCTGAGTTATAGGGAGAGTTTGGCCAGGAAAGGACTTCATGCCTTGGAGTTTGGGAAAATGAGGGGTGACCTTATTGAGGTGCATAAAAACAGGAGGGGCATAGATAGGATGAATGTGTATAGTCTTTTTCCCAGGGATAGGGAATTGAAAACTAGATGGCATGGGTTTAAGTTGAGAGAGGACAGATTTAAGAAGGACCTGAGGGGTAACTTTTTTACACAGGCAAGAATGCATACATGGAATGGGTTGCCAGAGAAAGTGGTTGATGCAGGTACAATGACAACATTTAAAAACATTTGGATAGGTACATGGATGGGAAGGGTTTGGAGGGATATGGACCAAATGTGGGCAATTGGAACTAGCTCAGTGGGCACCATGGTCAGCATGATCCAGTCTGGGCCAAAGGGTCTGTGTCAGTGCTGTATAACTCTATGATTCCATTTCAGTCCTGAATGGCTTACCCCCTTATTCTTAGACTATGACCTTTCATTCTGGACTTTCACAACATCGGGAACATTTTTCCGGTATCTAGATGGGATGCTGTTGGTGTGGACCCCTTGGGCTGAATGGCCTGTTTTCACAATGTAGGGATTCTATGATCCTACGATTCCATGATCTAGCCTGTCCAGTCCCATCAGGATTCTATGAGATTCCCTCCTCATTCCTCTAAATTTCATGAGTACAAGCCCAGTCGATCCAGTCTATCCTCATCATGACATGCCAGTAGTCTAATAATCAATTATTTCTCTGGGTTTGATTAACTCCTTGGGTTAGGTTGCTTCAAAGAGGATATTATAACTTATGGAGAAGATGTTACAGCAATCAAGTGATTTTTCTGTGTGTGCAGTTTCCAGACCTATAGCAGTTTAATTGGCAGTCAGTTGCACACATTGTATGCACATAACGCATCAAATTCTTAAAGGTCAACTCTCTTAGAGGCAAGGTTCACAAACAACAGACATTTAAACAACTCACTGGAGAAGGAACATCCACAAACCTCTGCATCTTCAATAATGTGAGATCCCAGAATATTAGTGCGAAAGGCAAAGCTGAATCATTGCGTGCGTCTTCAACACCATGTCAGCAAAGTCGATAAATTATCTCATGATACTCTGACATTGCTGCTTCACCCGTCGACTAATTGTTTGGCTATTGTACAAGAAGGGTGACTTCCATTTAAACTACACAGACTCCAGCTCAGCCAAGAATTCACAGTCAAAACGTCTTGGAAATAAAATTTCATTTTCTGAAGAGAAGTGAGAAGTTGGAGGCACTTACCAAAAGAAAACAACAGCAGTCACCAACACTTCAACGTAGAAGCTATCACAATATTTGGCAGAAGTATCAATCAATATAGATCAGCCTGCGGCAATAATGAAAATAAATTATTGAAACAGCTTTAGCAATTTTGCAAGAAGAGAACACAGATAAAAAAAAGCTTGGCATCTAAATGTAGAAAGCCAGCTAATTAGAGGGCACACATTTCTGTCCCAGCCCATATTTCTGTCAGCACACTGACGGGGCAACAGCACGTAATGTAGTCAGGTTATTGTCAAGTCTACTAATATTTGCATAACTTCTGGTCTTGTGGAGAAAGAATAGCACATACTGCTGAGTTTCCACAACTCACAAGCAAATGGAGTTCTTTCAGCCCACGTATGAGCTAATTAAGCATCTCTTACAGACAAGATTGTTTCGCAAAGAACTGGGTTTGGGTGATGCTCCAGCTAAACAAGCATTCGATTCAGTGGTCCCATAGCTAAAGGAGATAAGCACAGCTTCTTAAGATATACTGAGTAAACCATACAATCTGTACAGCATTGAAGGTGATCATTTGGCCCATTTTTTCTGTCCGAGCTCCTTGAAAGAGCAGAGTAATTTACTTTCATTAGAACTCCACATATATCCCATATTTTTTTAAATAAAATGTCAAATTTCCTTTTGACATTTCCAGCACCTTTCTGGGTAGTATGTGTCAGAACTTAATCCTCCATATGAAGGACATCTATCTCTTAATTCACCCTCTGCTGGTACTTTTGCCAATTATTTCAAATTTATGACCTCGAGTTACTGTGCCATTTGCTAGAGGAAGCAGCTTCTCTCCACTTGATATACCAAAGCCTCTCATAATATTGAAACTTCCAAAAGTCTCTTTTTTTTTCTCTGTAGTACCAGTAAGAGATTATATTTAGTCAGAAGACAGTAAATGGAATGTGGCATTTTGTACATGAAGGTCTCCAAATAATTGACATTCAGGACAGCATTAGATGTCAAATCAGGCACAATCTTCACATTACATATACTCATCTCTTTGGAGAATACAGCTGAGGATAACCAGTATTTTTTTTAGATTCCCTACAGTGTGGAAACAGGCCATTCGACCCAACAAGTCCACACTGACCCTCCGAAGAGTAACCCACCCAAACTCCTTTTTCCCCTCTAACTAATGCACCCTACACTATGGGCAATTTAGCATGGCCAATTCACCTAACCTGGATATCTTTGGATTGTGGGGGGAAACCAGAGCACCAGGAGGAAACCCATGCAGACACGGGGAGAATGTGCAAACTCCACACAGTCACCTGAGGCAGGAATTGAACTGGGTCCCTGGCACTGTGAGGCAGCAGTGCTAACCACTGAGCCACCATACCTACAACCATTCAACAAGATAGCTCACCACTAGCCTCACAATGGTGACCAGGGAAGGGCAATAAAATGCTGAACCAGCCAGCAACATCCATGCCTCATGAGTAAAAAAAACTCTGCATACTTTATTGAACCACCACAGCACTATGCTATTCCCTTTTTATCAGCAGGGCAGTCAGCAGCCACAGTTGCTCTCACAAGAACAGTATATTAGCATGACCAGGTCACACTGTTGTCAAGGCAGGAACAGTAGATTAGAGAAAGCACAATTAATGTCGACACTGTTTTGTGGATGCTGCATGAATGTCATTTTCTTACTTTTGGTGGAATTCATTAAAGGAAAACAGACTACTGCAATGATTATTTTTGTGTACATGTTAGTTCTGTACTGAACTTGCATTATCAGGTGACTTTTTTATGATGTGAAATGTATATTTGTGAGGAGTTGGTTCATGAGACAGGAGCTGAAGTTAATTGTGGTATAAGACATTGAAGGGGTTAATTTCTGGCAGAGCCTCTAGCAGTTCAAGCTACTGATGGTCTGCAATATGCCAGCATTGTTTTCAAGTAAGGATCATTTAGACATATGGCAGTGAAAGGTTTGCATCAATATCCTGCAAGCTGATTTTCCAAATCTGTACCCAAAGCTCCCAAGTGGTTCTGGATAATAACAAGCAATTGTTTGATACAACAGCCTGTGAAATGGCATCTTGAGCTCTCTGGAACTCCAGTGAATTTGCAGCATCCCTCAGCCACTTCTGCAAAGCTTGTTCATCTCTTGCGGTCTCCTAAGGGGGATGCAGAACATGAATACTCTGTTACCTCAACATTTGTAGCACTGCCCAGTTGCCAGAGGTTATTGATGTTGGGATGTTAGATGTAATTAATTGCAGTGCACCTCCTGGTTCTGCCCATCACACTGAATTAGTTGTGGAGTGCTGAAATCCAAGTCTAGAGAAACAAAATAATTTGCACATGTCTTCTGCAATGGCTTGAATTTTGGCAGAATGATCTTACTGAGACATCATGGAGTGAAAATGCATGCAGTGAGTCATGCTTAATGAGATGTTTCATAATGCTTCATCTAAAATAAGCTTTCTGCCTGACTGATTTTTATCGCGAGAACTTGCAATGATTTATCAGTTAATTAGATGTCATAACAAGCATCATTAAGGACATTTGATTACTGAGTGACATAATGCATCTTGCTATGAACATATTCATCTGTCATCTATTTCAACCACCCATCCCTGGGTAAAACTGAAAAATTAAAGTTCCGCAGAGTAGCAGCTAACATTTCAAAGGGGCAAATCATTTGTATTATGTTGGTGGCCTGTCATGTTTGAAACTGTCATGCAGTATAAATTTGAACTCGTGGTCAAAAGAGTGCAAGATACACAACAAATTGCTAGATATTAGTACAGACAGGATACACCATTACTATTTGCTTATTAGGGACTGAAGCCTTCCCAGATTTTCTGTTGGATGGGTTTAAGGCATTCAGAGACTGGAAGATGTTCTTCACTGCCTCCTACTTTCACAGTGCAGAATTTCCTGGAGCACCTTTTACATAAGTGATTAGTCACTTATGTAAGATTAGAAGGGATGTTGATGAGATTGTGTGCTTTTGCACTCTCAAATCAAGAAGAACAGGATCCATCTAGTTAAAAATCACACAACACCAGGTTATAGTCCAACAGCTTTAATTGGAAGCACACTAGCTCAAAGCGACGCTCCTTCGTCAGGTGGTCCACAACCAGCTGGTGAAGGAGCGTCGCTCCGAAAGCTAGTGTGCTTCTAATTAAACTGTTGGACTATAACCTGTGTTGTGTGATTTTTAACTTTGTACACGCCAGTTCAACACCGGCATCTCCAAATCAGGATCCATCTAGCATGCCTTCTATCATGCTGGTAGTCTGTGATTATAGTAAACTCCCTGTTTTTGAACTTGGGACATCAAGTTCCGATGCGCACATGTTCTCCCAGCCACCACTAGCAGCATTGTCCATCATCTCCCTATAGGTAGCTCATTGGATTTGTGGTCACTTCGTGAAACCTTTCATTCATAAATCTACTGTGTCGTCTAAGAAGAATCCCACGCAAAGGTGAAAAAAAAATTCTGGCTTTGAAACCGAAAATGGAAATGGGTGAAAGACTGAAAAAGGGAACGAATCCCAATGTGCTTTAGGAAGGAAATCAATGCTGGTTTGCCAAGGATTTTTTCAGAGGATTGGTGTGTGAAAAATTAGGTTTATCTAGGAGTGTTTCTCGTGCAACTTAATGTAACGAGCACCCCCACCCTATACATGCCGGACAATGCTGAAATAAAAACAGCAAGTGCTAGAGAACTTCAGTTGGTCTGGCAGCCCAGTGGAGAGAGAGCAACGGAAATAATGTTTCAAGTCCATGTGACTCATTTTCAAAACTATTCTTCTGGTTCTGCGGAAGGATTATACTGGATTTAATACATTCATGTTGTTTCTCTCTCCTCAGATACTGCTAAGACTGCATGAGTTTTTCCAGCACTTTTTGGTTGTATATTGGATTGCATGGTCCTGGATTTAATTATGTAGATGATAATGCAATTGTTTATTCATTTATTATGGTGATAGGACTACAAAGGCTTCCATGAACCTTTATAAAATTGGCTCAGTCTCAGTTGGAGTAATGTGTCTAAGTTCGAGCACCACGCTTTAGCAGGATGCACATGCCTGTGGAGAGCGGGGAGAAAAGATTTACGAAACTGGCCTCAGGTATGAGGAAATTCAGTGGGGCAGAAGCTGAAGATGTTCTCCTCAGGTAAGAGAAGGTTGAGGGGACTTTGAAGTGTTTCACTTCGGGGAACAGAAGAATGGCAAGAATTAAACTGATCCATTTGACAGAATTGTTGAGAACTAGATGGCATCGATTTAAAAAAAAAGAAATAACTGCAGATGCTGTAAATCAGAAAGAAAAACATGAACTGCTAGAAAAGCTCAGCAGGTCTGGCAGCATCTGTGGAGACAGATCAGTTGTAGCTTTCCAGGTCTAGTGATCTTTCCTCAGAATGGGGTTGATTTAAACTGATTGGTAAAAGAATTAGGAGCAAGTTGGTGGGAACACATCTTTATGCAGTGATTAGTTGGGATCTCTAATTCAAGCTTGAGATTGTGCGAAGGAAGATTTAATTATGGTTTTCGAAAGGGAAAGCATCTGTCGACCAAAGATTTGTACTATTACAGAGAAAGGATGGGAATAAGATTAGCTGAATTCCCACACAGTCATGATGGACTGAATGGTCTTCTGTTGCACTGTAGCATTCTATGATTCTATTCTATGATTTTAAAGTCCTGTGAGAGCTGATCAGACTGTTAAAAGGCCGTTGATCATTTGGTTTAAAGAATGTATGTTTCATTTCAGTCTCTCTTTATGCCCATGTAATCTGTTTTAATGTTTGCATTGTTAAATGATTCAAAGTAGCTTTGATTAATTAACATACGGAAAGTCTTATGTTATTCGCCTGGCTACTGTTCAGGTCTGTGAATCCCTGGAACATCTGTTTTGTTCATTTAGTGGCAGCTGAATAAACAAGGGCTACAGTGGCCAGGCCATCTGTAGGAAAACAGATGTTTCAGTGCAACAACAAAGGCAAAAACGCTTGATGCTGAAAATCTGAAATAAAAACTGCAAGTGCTAGAGAACTTCAGTTGGTCTGGCAGCCCAGTGGAGAGAGAGCAACGGAGATAATGTTTCAAGTCCATGTGACTCATTTTCAAAACTATTCTTCTGGTTCTGCGGAAGGATTATACTGGATTTAATACATTCATGTTGTTTCTCTCTCTACAGATACTGCGAAGACTGCATGAGTTTCTCCAGCACTTTTTGGTTGTATATTGGATTGTATGATCCTGGATTTAATTATGAGATAGATCACACAATGAGATAGATTCTGGCTTTTTTTGCAAAATTCACAATATTTAGGGTGACATTGTGACTCAGTGGTTAGCACTGCTGCCTCACAGCGCCAGGGACCCAGGTTCAATTCCTGCCTCAGGTGACTGTGTGGAGTTTGTACATTCTTCCTTAGTCTGCATGGATTTCCTCCCACAATCCAAAGATGTGCAGGTTAGGTGAGTTGACTGTGCTAAATTGCCTGTAGTGTTAGGTGCATTAGTCAGGGTAAATGTAGGGGAATGGGTCTGGGAGGGTTGGTGTGAACTTGCTGGGCCGAAAGACCTGTTTCCATATTGTAGGGAATCTAATCTACAAAATTAGTGATAGATTCATTGCACATGTCTACCAGCTTTTATTTCCAAGGAAGAGTGCATCATGAAATGTGAAATGGGTAAGTGAAGCTACTCAGATAATTTATATGACAATGAATAGGAATAGAGAAATTATAAGAGGCAAAATCGAACAAACTAACGAGTGATCACTGTTCTTTCAGTTCATCATTTCATGGGATTTGATCCTGGCTAGCCTGGCTTTTCCTGGTGATTCCCATTGCTTTTGAGAAACCTACTGGTGGTTGACTTTTTGAACTTCTGCAGTCCTTCCAGTGAAGGCACACTGACAGTGATTGTAAAAGGAAATTCCAAGTTATTTGAACAAATGCCAGTGGAGGGACAAATGAGGAAGGAGATTTGACAGGATTTCCGGAACCAAATGGAATTATTTTCCACAGAATTCCCAGCCTCTGACCTGTTGTTATAGGCAGAGTAGAATCATTGAAGAATCTTAGAATCCTTACAGTGTGGAAGCAGCCCACTGAGTCAAGGCCAACCCGTCCAGACCCACCCCCTCTACCATACTCCTGTAACTCAGTATTTCTCATGGCTAACCCATCTAAGCCTTACATCCCTGGATTGTATGGGCAATTTAGCATGGCCAGTCCATCTAACCTGCATATCTTTGGACTGTGTGTGGAAACCAGACCACCTGAAAGAAACCCACGCAGACACGGGGACAACATGCAGACTCCACATAGTCACCTGAGGGTAGAATCGAACCCAGGTCCCTGGCACTATGAGGCAGCATTGCCAACCCCTCAGCCACTGTGCCGCCATTAGTGCCTAAATAGTGGATTTGTTAAATATTTGGTCAATGATTGAATTCAACAACGGTAATGCCATTGAATGACAATGGAAAATGGTTAAATTCCCTCTTGTTGGAGATGTTCATTATCTGGCATGTGTGCTGTATGCTACCTGCAACTTTTCAGTCCAAGCCTGAATGCTGTCCAGGTCTTGCTGCATATAGGCACAAAGTAATTCAAGTATCTGCTGAAGAATGAATGGAAGCTGAACTCTATGCAATCATCAAAGAACATCCCCAGTTCTGACCTGATGAAGCTGCCTCCCTTCACTCGCCTCAATCTGCGGAAAGGTCAAATGTTGCAGTACTATTTAGAGTCCATCAAGTTAACGCTGTTGTGCTTTTACTGCAGTGAGAAAATCTAACAGTGCTGCCTGAAAACAGCAAGGACAGTAAATATTTCACATTTTGGATTACTGCTCCATGAATGGCCATTTCTTATGGACAAAGTCAAAAATCACACGACACCGGGTTATAGTCCAGCAGGCTTTTTTGAAACTGCAAGCTTTCAGAGCCCTGCTCCTTCCTCAGGCAGCTAGCTTTGCGGTTTCAAATAAACCTGTTGAACTATAACTCAGTGTCATGTGATTTTTGACTTTACCCACCTCAGTCCAACACTGGCACCTCCACATCATTGCTTATGGAGACAAGGACTGCCTAAGATGTTTCAATTAAGAAAGGACCATTTTGTTCACTGTTTTTGAAGCTTGACTCACTTTCTGAATAACTTTCTTCATGCCAGCAAAGAACTTAAGACTATGCTATATGTAAATCTATATTGGGATTTGGTAGTTTAGTTGGCTGGATGGCTGGTTTGTAATGTAAAGCGAAGCCAACAATGTGGGATTGATTCCTGCATTGGCTGAGGTTCCCATGAAAGACTCTCCGTCTCGAACTCTCCCCTCACCTGAGGCACAGTGGCCTTAGGTTAACCATGACCACCCGTAGCCCTATGATTTGGTAAGGCTATGGTAATTTGGATACAAAAGAAAATATGTATGTCAAACAGTCTGCAGTGAAGTGCCACATACCGGAAAACAACTTCTTAATAGCTTAAAAGCTTTATCCAAAAGCTAGAACATAATGACAAGTGAGGCTGCAAGGCAACTGCTTCAGATGGCTCCACGACTCAAAGAGTCACTTATTCTTACCTTTCAGTCTGTGAAAATTAGCAAAACATTACATTCCACAAATAACATTGAGTGAATTAGAGTACAGTTCACATCTAAGAGGATGAAATACTCATCAAGGTGGTTCCAGATGCTGCAGTGAAAATTAACCTTTGGAAGGGCTTTTGCCCGAAACTGCTCCTTGGATGCTGCCTGACCTGCTGTGCTTTTCCAGCACTACACTCTTGACTCATTAACTTTTGTTTATCAAGGTATCTGAAATATCATAGATTCACAAACCTCTGATTGATTGTTTTATTGATTCTTCAAAAAAGCTGTATCTTACAGTCATCGAGCCATACAGCATGATAACAGACCCTTCGGCCCAACTCGTCCATGCCGACCAGATGTCCTAAATTATTCAGGTCCCATTTGCAAGTATTTGGCCCATATCCCTCTTAACCCTTCCTATTCATATGCCCATCCAGGTGCCTTTTAAATCTTATAATTGTACCAGCCTTCACCACTTCCTCTGACAGCTCATTCCATACACACACTACTCTCTGCATGAAAATGTTACCCCTTAGGTCCCTTTCAAATCTTTCCCCTCTTACCTTAAATCTCTACCCTCTAGTTTTGGACTCCCCTTACCCTGAGGAAAAAGACCTTAGCTATTCATCCTACGATTCACCTCATGGTTTTATAAATCAATATAAAAACAGCCTCTCGATGTTCCAGAGAAAACAGCCTCAGCCTATTTACCCTTTCCCGACAGCTCAAACCCTCCAACACTGGCAATGTCCTTGTAATTTTTTTCTGAACCCTGTCCAGTTTCATTTCATATTTCCTGTAGTAGGGAGACCAGAATTGCACACAGTATTACAAAAGTGGCCTAACCAATGTTCTGTACAGCCGCAACATAACCTCTCGACTCCTATACTCACTGCAATGACCAATAAAGGCAAGCATACCATACGCCTTCTTCATTATCCATTTTCAAGGATCTATGAACCTACACTCCAAGATCTCTTTATTCATTAACACACCCTAGGACCTTACCATTAAGTGTATAAGTCCTGCCTTGATTTGCCTTTCCAAAATGCAGCACCTCACATTTGACTAAATTAAACTCCATCTGCCCTTCCCCAGCCAATTGGCTCATCTGATCAAGGTCCCATTGTACTCTGATGGAACCTTCTTCACTGTCCATTACACCTCTGATTTTGACGTCATCTTCAAACTTACTGACCATCCCTCCTATGTTCTCATTCAGATCATTTATATAAATGATGAAAAGCAGTGGACTCAGCACTGATCCTTATGGCAAACCGCTGGTAACAGACCTCCAGTCTGAAAAACAACTCTCCACCACCACTCTCTGTGTTCTACCTTTGAGCCAGTTCTGTATCCAAATGGCTAGTTCTCCCTGTATTCCATGTGATACACAAATCACCCTCTGTTAATCAGTCTATCATGAGGAACCTTGTCAAACGCCTTACTGAATTCAATATAGATCATGTCCACCACTCTGCCCTCAACAACCCTCTTTGTTACTTCTTCAGTCAAGTTTGTGAGACATGATTTCCCATGCACAAGTTGACTATCCCTAATCAGTCCTTGCCTTTCCAAATACATGTAATTCCTGTCCTTCAGAATCTTCGCCAACAACTTGCCCACCACTGATGTAACGTTCACTGGTCTCTCGTTCCCTTGCTTTTCCTTACCACCTTTCTTAAATATTAGCACCACATGAGCCAACATCCAATCTTCCAGCACCACACTAATCACTATTGATGACAGAAATATCTCAGCAAGAGGCCCAGCTTCACACAGAGTTCTAGAGTATAATCAGTCCAGGGGATTTAGCCACCTTTATGCATTTTAAGATATCCAGTATCTCCTGAATTGAATTGAATTTATTGTCACATGTACCAAGTCACACCGAAAAGCTTTGTCTTATGAGCAATACAGGCAGATCACATGGTAAATAGCATAGATAAGTAAATAATAGGTAAACTGTGGCAAAAGACCAAAACACAGGTACTGGCGAATTCTATGTTCACGTCTCCTCCTTTGTAATATGGACACTATTCACTTTTCAAGATGTTATTATTTATTTCCCCAAGTTCTCTAGCTTCCATATGCTTCTCCACAGTAAACATTGGTGCAAAATACTCACTTAGTATCTCCCCATCTCCTGCAGTTCCACATATAGGCTGATCTTTAAGGGGCCCTATTCTTTCCCGAGTTACCCTTTTGTCCTTAATGTATTTGTAGCATCCCTTTGGATTCTCATTAATCTTATTTGTCAAAGCTATCTCATGTCCCATTTTTACCCTCCTGATTTCTCTCTTAGTATACTTCTACTGTCCTTATACTCTTCTAGGGATTCATCCGATCCCTGCTGTCTATACCTGGCATATGCTTCCTGCTTCTTCTTGACCAAACCCACAATTTCTCTAGTCATCCAGCAGTCTCTACACCTAGCAGCCTTCCCTTTCACCTTAACAGGAATATACTTTCTTTGGACTCTTGTTATCTCATTTTTGAAGGCTTCCCACTTCCCAGCCATCACTTTGCCTGTGAACATCCGCCCCAATCAACTTTTGAAAACTCTTGCCTAATACCTTCCTCCAACGTAGAACTTTAACTTTTAGATCCGTGCTATCCTTTCCCATCACAGTTTTAATAGAATTTAATAGAATTACGATCTCTGGCCCCAAAATGCTCCCCCACTGACACTTCAGTCACTTGCTCTACCTTATTTCCCAAGAGTTGGCCCCAGGTTTTCCTCCTTCTCTAGTAGCTACATCCAAATATTGAATAATAACATTTTCGTGCACCCACTTAACACATTCCTCTCCTTCCAAGCCCTTAAACCCAATCGGTGTTTGGAAAATTAAAATCTCCTATCATATGTGGGCGGCACATTGGCACAGTAGTTAGCACTGCTGCCTCACAGCGCCAGAGACACGGGTTCAATTCCAGCCTCAGGCGACTGACTGTGTGGAGTTTGCACGTTCTCCCCGTGTCTGCGTGGGTTTCCTCCGGGTGCTCCGGTTTCCTCCCACAGTCCAAAGATGTGCAGGTCAGATGAATTGGCCGTGCTAAATTGCCCGTAGTGTTAGGTAAGGGGTAAATGTAGGGGTATGGGTGGGTTGTGCTTCGGCGGGTCGGTGTGGACTTGTTGGGTCGAAGGGCCTGTTTCCACACTGTAATGTAATGTAATCTAATCTAATCTAATAACCACCCTATTATTCTTGCAGGTAACTGAAATCTTCTTACAAATTTGGTTCTCAAATTCCCATTGACTATTCAGGGGTTTGTAGCACAATTCTAATAAGGTGATCATTTCGGATTTATCAGTTCCACCCAAATAACATCCCTGACATATTCCACAGAATATCCTCCCTAAGTACAGCCATAATATTATCCCTATTCAAAAATGCCACACCCCTTACTTTCTTCTTTGGACTCTTGTTATCTCATTTTTGAAGGCTTCCCACTTCCCAGCCATCACTTTGCCTGTGAACATCCGCCCCAATCAACTTTTGAAAACTCTTGCCTAATACCTTCCTCCAACGTAGAACTTTAACTTTTAGATCCGTGCTATCCTTTCCCATCACAATTTTAATAGAATTTAATAGAATTACGATCTCTGGCCCCAAAATGCTCCCCCACTGACACTTCAGTCACTTGCTCTACCTTATTTCCCAAGAGTTGGCCCCAGGTTTTCCTCCTTCTCTAGTAGCTACATCCAAATATTGAATAATAACATTTTCTTGCACCCACTTAACACATTCCTCTCCATCCAAGCCCTTAAACCCAATCGGTGTTTGGAAAATTAAAATCTCCTATCATATGTGGGCGGCACGGTGGCACAGTGGTTAGCACTGCTGCCTCACAGCGCCAGAGACACGGGTTCAATTCCAGCCTCAGGCAACTGACTGTGTGGAGTTTGCACGTTCTCCCCGTGTCTGCCTGGGTTTCCTCCGGGTGCTCCGGTTTCCTCCCACAGTCCAAAGATGTGCAGGTCAGATGAATTGGCCATGCTAAATTGCCCGTAGTGTTAGGTAAGGGGTAAATGTAGGGGTATGGGTGGGTTGTGCTTCGGCGGGTCGGTGTGGACTTGTTGGGTCGAAGGGCCTGTTTCCACACTGTAATGTAATGTAATGTAATGTAATCTAATATAATAACCACCCTATTATTCTTGCAGGTAACTGAAATCTTCTTACAAATTTGGTTCTCAAATTCCCACTGACTATTCAGGGTCTGTAGCACAATTCTAATAAGGTGATCATTTCGGATTTATCGGTTCCACCCAAATAACATCCCTGACATATTCCACAGAATATCCTCCCTAAGTACAGCCGTAATATTATCCCTATTCAAAAATGCCACACCCCTTACTTTCTTGCCCGCTTTCTATCTTCCCATACCATTTTTATCCTCAAACATTAAGCTCCGAGTCCTGTCCGTCTCTCAGCCACATCTTGTAATATCAATGATATCCCTGTGCTATGTTCCCAACCATGCCCTGAGTTCATCTGCTTCACCTGTCAGGCCTCTTGTATTGAAATAAATGCAGCTTCATTTATCAGTATTATCTCATTCTCTGCTTTGTTCCCACCTGCTTTGACTGTTTGACTTTGTCCTCTTCACAACTGTAGCAGTCTTAGACTGATTTCTTTTCTCACTATCTCCCTGGATCCCCACACCCTGCCTACCCCCGCTATCACACCTTTAAATCCTCCCAAGTAGCACATAGCAAATTTCCCTGCCAGTATGTTAGTCCCCTTCCAAGTCAGATGCACCCTTCCTTCTTGTACAAGTGACTTCTACCCCAGAAGAGATTCCAATGATCCAAAAATGTGAATCCTTCTCCCCTGCACCAGCTCTTCAGCCATGCATTCATCTGCTCCATTCTCCTAATATAACCCTCATTAGCTTGTAGCACCAGGAGTAATTCAGCTATTACTACTCCCAAAGTCCTACTTTTTAACCTTTTTCCTGTTTTCTCTCCTCAGAACCTTGTCCCTTTCTCTTCCTGTTTTGTTGGTTCCAATGTGCACAACAACCTTCTGTTGGTCTTTCTCCCTTTTGAGAATAGTCTGCACTCTCTCCGAGGTATCCTTGATCCTGGACTAGGGCAGCAATACACAATTCCGATGTCTCTCTGTCGGCCACAGAAACGTCAATCTGTGCCTTTGACTAGAGAGTCCCTCATCACAATTGAATGCTTGGAATCTGATGTTGCTTTAGTGCCTGTCTCGATACCGGAAACTTGGTTGTCAATTCCCCTGAGAGTCGATTGCATCCTACATTTTCCAAAACAGCGCACTTTATTGAGATGGGGATAGCCATTGCAGACTCCTGTACCACCTGCCTCCCACTCCTACCTTTCCTAGAGTTAATCCATCTACCTGAATAGGCATTTGCAGTCTTTCTCCCTTCCTGAAACTGCTATCCATCACACCCCCGGCTCCTGTAAATTCCTCATTGCCTCTAACTGCCACTCCAATCATGTGGTCCGATAGGATTCGCAACCAAATACACTTCCTGTAGAGGTAATCATCAGGAACATTGAAATACTCCCTAATCTCCCACATCTGATAGGATAAGCACACCACTCTACTAAAGGCCATCTCTGCACCTTAACAATGTGCAGACCCAGAAAATAACTGCTCCGAGATAAATTAGTACATGTGTTGCATATTCGTTTTAAGAGTTTAATCAAGAGACAGATCTTCTGTTGGAATTTAATTCCTTTTGCAAATCCTAGGCCATGTTTAGATAAATGGCATGTGCAATGGGTCACATATGGGCAGAGGCCAAATAGGAAGCTGGAAATTTAGGAGACTTGGATAATGTGACAATTCCACATCTTCTGAATTGCAAGATTTGACAGAAGGGACTCGATCGATTCACAATAGAAATATTCTTCTGTACATTTGGGTTTATTGAAGTTCACTTCTCTGGTTCACTGGCACCAATCACTCTTGCAAGCAAATCTGAACGTTTTACTTTTAGGAATGTAAGGAGAGTATACCCAAGAGACCCGGACCAGACATTGATGTTTTTTGCATGGGTGCCCCTTCATTTTCTTTTGAAGACAGACCAAGCAAACAATTCTTAGTGAAATGATGTTTGATGAATAGATGCGTGCTTTCTTTTACAATAAGAGCAGTAATAATTGGATCCAGAAGGTAATGAATATTTTCATGGAGTCATATAAAATAAAGAACTAGCCATGTGGTTAGGTTTTATCTCATGGTCAAGATTAACGTGGTGCTGGAAAAGCAAAGCAGGTCAGGCAGCATCCGAGGAGCAGGAAAATCAATGTTTCGGGCAAAAGCCCTTCATCAGGACTATCTCGTGATGTTCAAACAAAAAAAATGTTGTCCAACACAATAGCTGGGAGTTGAGTTCTGCAGGCAAGACAAGGTGAGGATTTCCCGCAAATCCAGCAGAAGTTAATTTCAATACTGGTTTAATTTTCTTTCCCTGTGCAGTTTTCTGCAATAGGCAGCATATTTAACAGTCTATGAGTGAAGCCATCACCAATTCTGAGGAAGTGAGATAGACCAGAGTAGTTCAGGGTTCAAAGTCCACTCTGTAGGAAATGGGCAGGATCAGATGCAGTTCTGACATTGGGGCAGGGTGTGAGGACTGCCTATGACAGGAGTAATCCAATGATTTATTGATGCATTTGTCGGATGTGAGTGTTGCTGGCTGGGCCAGCGTTTATTGCCAGTCTCTAGTTGTCCTTGAGAAGATAGTAGAGAGCTGCCTACCTGAAGTGCTGCAGTCCACCTGCTGTGGGTTGACCCATCAGGGAGAGAATCCCAGGGTTTTGTTCAAGTGACAGTGAAGGAACGCTGATAGATTTCCAAATCAGGATGGTGAGTGGCCTGGAGGGGAAACTGAAGGTGGTGGTGTTCCCATATATCTCCTGCCCTTGTCCTTCCAGATGGAAATGGTCACGCATTTGGAAGGTGTTGTCTAAGGACTTTGGTGACTTTCTGCAGATTGTACACACTGCTGCTACTGAGCGTCGGTAGTGGAGGGAGTAGATGCTTGTGGATGTGGTGACAATCAAGAGTGTTGCTTTGTCCTGGATGGTGTCAAGTTTCTTGAGTGTTGTTGGGGCTGCACTCATCCAGGCAAGTGGGGAATATTCCATCACACTCCTGAATTGCGCCTTGTAGATGGTGGACAGGCTTTGTGTGGGGGTGGGGGGGGGGTTCATGATGTTGAAAGGAGAAGAATGCAGACTGATTCTGAGGATTTGAATGTTTAATTGAGTAGTTTGTCAGTGCTGAGAAAGTACTATCTGTTTTTTTCTGGCTCTCAAGTGACATTGTAAAACTGAGCTTACTCAAAGAAAAACACATAATCCACTCAATTGATATCGGCCTTTTCACCTTATTTATGGTATCCAATCGCCTCAGACTAGGAAAACTCGCTTTCTGTGGTAAAAACAAAATAATAACGTGAAGGCATTGAGGCAAGGAACACGGGCTAATTTATTAAATTAGGAAGAAGATACTGAAAAAAATCACAGTGAAAGACGTGGTAGTTAGATACATGAAGGGTATTTAAAATTAATAAGGAGGAGGTATTGAACAGTCTATTTGTACTTGAAGTTGATAATGAGCCAAGACCACATGAGATGCATCCAAGAATATATCAGAAGTTCAACTCACCGTTAAAAGTCCTCACAGAGTTTTAAACTCTTATAGCCAACATATATTTGAATTCTATTTGTGATATATTTATTCTTCTGTAGCTCATTTGTTCTCAAGCTAAAACTAAGCTTACTCAAAGAAAAACACATAATCCACTCACTTTTTATTGACTTGTTAAACTAATTTTTTTTCAATTGCTTACCTCCCAGGGAATTGGTCACGTGACCATTTAAAGATACTGTCACTCCACATAGAATAT
The DNA here is from genome assembly GCF_004010195.1 of Chiloscyllium plagiosum. Classification (NCBI taxonomy): domain Eukaryota; kingdom Metazoa; phylum Chordata; class Chondrichthyes; order Orectolobiformes; family Hemiscylliidae; genus Chiloscyllium; species Chiloscyllium plagiosum. Next base: position 56,121,497 of record NC_057727.1, on the reverse strand, counting down.
AGGTTCTCCCCAAAATGTACATTGGTCAACACACCATAAAGGCATGGCATGGTGGCAGTGGGGATGAGCAACAAATGGCAGTCACACCACTGTTGGCATGCCATACTTTATGGGTCCATCCAACTATTTTCCTGCCCACAGGTAATGTTTCGCCCATCTTTTCTGCATCTACTGTATCAAACCTGTATATTACCATAAACACCACTGTCAGATCAACCCTCAAGGACCTATCTTTGCAGAGTAAAGAGCCCTGGCGTGCTCAATCTTTCTTGAAATGATAACCTGTCACGCAACATAAAACATGAAGTGAACTGTGCTCCTCAGGGCATTTTTCGTATCGTTAAGTGGGGGAAGCAGTGGCATCTGATGGAAGAGGGTGCATGGAGCAAAATACATCTTCTAACATACATTCAGCAAGATGGATCTCACATATTAATGCTTTAACCTGCCATTGTTGTCACATTAAATTCCTGAGGGGAAAGTTGAAATGGAGCTGAGATTCTTCACAACTCCCTGGAGTTCTCTCCTGTCATTGCATGTAAGTGCAGTCGCATCTGTGAATGCATTTCCAAAATTCTTATTTTAGTAGACATGCTGACCTTCTTCGTATATTTGTTGCTACGGAACTTTGCAAAAGATGTGCAGGAAGAAACTCTTTGAAGATTGCGGATTGAATTGACAGTAGGAAAGTTGGAGAGATATGAATAAATAGACTTCAGTCATTCGTGATCCTGACTGACACTTGTGAAAAACGAAGCACATGTCAACGAGGTAACATCTCAAGTTGAGAGTTTCTCCTTTGTATGGTCAATAGTTAACAGAGCACCACCAAATATAACCATAACAAAGGCAGGCATCTCACACATTTGACTGAGTAGTTTGAAAGGTAATAAAACTCAGGGAATAAAAGCTGCCAACAGATATATCACCTCGCCGTCGAATTCCAGAAATTCACAATCAACGTTGTGAGGAAATTGAATAAACAAGTGAGAGAATATTGGCCCAGATTCTCATTCCTGAGATATTTGAACAGAGTTGGAAAATATCCAGGCTTAGTACAACTGCCTTAGGAGGAACTGGCCCAAATGGCCTGATATCATTGAGACGTTGCGGTGGGGGGGAGTTGGTATGCAGCAGCATAGTTGCTATTTGAATTACACCTGAAAAACAGCTCAGAAACAAGCCAAATGCCAGAGCTAAGAGAAAGTGAGGATGTAGATGCTGGAGATCAGAGTCGAAGAATGTGGTGCTAAAAAAGCACAGGCAGTCAGGCAGCATCCAAGGAGCAGGAGAGTCGATGTTTCGGGCATAAGCTCTTCATCAGGAATGAGGCTTGTGGGCCCAGGGGGCTGAGTGATAAATCGGAGGAGCGTGGGGCTGCAGGGAAGGTGGCTGGGAAGGTGGGGGTGAAGGTGATAGGTGGGAGAGAAGGATGGAGCAGTAGGTGGGAAGGAAGATGGACGGTCAAGAGGGCGGTGCCGAGTTGGAAGGTTGGATCTGGGATAAGGTGGGGGGAGGGGAAATGAGGAAACTGGTGAAATCCACATTGATCCCATGTGGTTGGAGGGTCCCAAGGCAGGAGATGAGGCATTCTTACTCCTGGCATCGGGTAGTTAGGGTTTGGCGATGGTGGAGGCCCAGGACCTGCATGGCCTTGTGGGAGTGGGAGGGAGTTAAGGTGTTCGGCCAGAACTAGCTGGTTAGAAGGCCCACATTAATGCCTGAGGCTTTGTAGCTTTTGTAATAGAAGCAGCTCAGCATATTCCCTCATCCCTCTTATCCACAACCCACTCCCCATTTCTCATTCACAACAATTTCTGCCTCATATGTCCTCACATCCAATTAATACTGGTACCTATTTGGGGTATTGCCCCTCAAACCCTTCATGCCAACCCAGAAGCCCCAGCTCACTTCCAAATCCCTGAAGCAAACTTAGTAACAATTCACATCAAGCCATACTCTGTTCCATCTGACCACCCTTTGACCTATATCAATTTACCAAATAGTCACAATGGGCTGACATCAGGTGATATGCTAGCGTGAAACAAAATAAATTTCCAACCATCTATTGCTAATTTTAATATTAAAAAATGCTTTCACTGATAGAAGGCAATCCGATAAACTTTAATCCACCCTAAAAAGTAATAAATGTTTGAACTTGTAGCCTTAACCCAAAGACATGCAATACCTTAATAACCTTAGAACTTTCAATCATACTGTGAATTTTGAAGTTAAAAATCACACAACACCAGGTTGTTAAAAATCACACAACACCAACTATGGGAAACAAACCTCACTCCAGTGAAATGGGATCTGTTTAAACTCGGTTAGAGACAGAAAAAACTGCAGGTGCTGGAATCCAGAGTAAACAGGCAGGAGGCTGGGAGAACACTACAAGCCAGGGTGCATCAGGAGGTGGAGAAGTCAATGTTTCCAGTGTAACCTTCTTCAAGACTGGGGTGGGTATTGGGAGAGCTGCAGGTAAAGGGGGTGGCGGGGCAAGGTGGTGAATTGGGGATAGGTGAAGACAGGTCGAGGGTACGACCTGGTTGGTCACTGGGAGGAATGAATCCAGTAGGTGGCAGGGTGTAGTGGAAGGGAGTCGAGGATGGAGAGTGAGGTTATTGAAATTGGAGAACTCAATGTTGAGCCCTCCAGACTGTAAGCCTTGCCCAGGCAGAAGATGAGGTGTTGTTCCTCCAATTTGCATTGTGGTTCATTGTGGCAAAAGAGGAGGCCAAGGATGGTCATATCAGAAAGGGAGTGGGAAGGGGAATTGAAATGGGTGGTGACTGGGAGATCCGATTGGCCCCTGCGGGCTTGGCTGCGATGCTCAGTGAACCATTCCCTAAGTTTACGTTCGGTCTCCCTGATGGAGGGAAGACCACATCGGGAGCACCTGATACCATAAACTAGGTTAGAAGAGAGGCTGGTGAATCTCTGTCTCACCCTGGAAGGATTGTTTGGGGATCTGGATGGAGATGAGGGAGGCTGGTGTGCCGGCATGTTTTGCATCTTTTCTGGATGCAGGGGAAGGTACCTGGGGATTCAGGTTCGGGGGTGGTTAGGGTTATGGGGAGAGTGGCACAAACCAAGGACTGTCGAAGGGAACAGTCCTTGTGGAAGGCAGAGAGGGTTGGGGAGGGAAAGATGTTCTTGGTGGTGGGATCTAGTTGGAGTTGGTGGAAGTGTTTAAGGATGGTGCGTTGGATGCAGAGACAGGTGGGGTGGAGGTGAGGACAAGGGGGACTCTATCTTTATTGTGTTGCGGGAGTGGGGTGGTTTAGAGCAGTGGAACTGGGAATGGAAGTGGTGTACCAGACTGCTGTCTGGAAGACAGAGAGAGGAAAAGCACGAGATGTATGAATCACATTTCATCCCCTTTCCCCAATCCAGTGAAAGTAGGGTTTGTTTGAAAGTGGAATTCCAGATTATGCATCCCATTGACATTATGGATAAGATGTGGAACATTCTCAACTCTGCAGAGATCCAGGCCATTGTCTCCAAGCTGCAGATGAGAGAAGAAACCTCTACTGAAAATTGAACAGAACTGAAAGTTTCTTCCTGATGGTTGGATGGTCTGTGGTTGTCATAGTTTCACTTGAGCCTTTTTACTGGAAAATCTATTTTAAAGCAAGTCATAGAACAGAAAGGCACCCTCAAAAAGAGCTTGAATTACTTTTGAATCTTTTTTTTTCCTTAGCACTATTCATCTGAAAGAGGAAATGTTTTATCAACCTGTATGCAAGCCTGTGTTTTTTGGACTCCTGTTGACTTCAAAAAGTGTGGTGCTGGAAAAGCACAGTCGGTCAGGCAGCATCCAAGGAGCAGGAGAGTCAACATTTCAAGCATAAGCTCTTCATCAGGAAGTACTTATCCAACGCCTCTGCATCCAACGCATCATCCTTAAACAGTGCATGGACAGCTTCCGTAATCTCCCTTACACTGCAATGAATAGTGCATTCTGGGATGCTGGAGATCTCACCTGCTCCTGCCTGAAAGCAGGCCAGCCTGTAGTCCAGCCCATGGTTACAGACACTAATATTGCCACCTTGCCATGCTCTTAGTGAGATGGAGACATTGCACTCATTGTTTCTGCCTGAGGTTGAGATGTGAGACTGGGGTAGGTGACATTTAACCCCTGATGCATTGCACACTCTGGGTGGTTGAGCTCTTGCTAACCAGAAAACGGCTGATTGTCCCTCCAACTCGCACTGGTGGAGTGGCCTTTCTAGACTGAACGTGTGTTCATCCGTTTGTGATAAAGAGATGGTGTTAGCTGGAGCATTAAGGTCAAAAAATGGCATCGTTCAAATCAAACTGACATTGGAATGCGGACTCAAATTGCAACCTGTCTGATCTGGTAAATTGAACAGCACTTACCAGCACCCTGGCTTTCAATGAGGTTCCAGTGAACTAGCTCTGGATGTGTGCAGGAGTGGTGTAAGCACTATTTTCACCCTGAGATGGCACATTTGCAACCGACAAAATATGGCTACACAGGTGAATTTTGCAGAATTGATATTTCATGTAATTACGTATGCATAGACTGAAATCAGTATCAGACAAGAAGCAATTCATTCATTTGTACACCAAAACTAGATCCAGTGTAGCCTTTTTGAAACTAGCAACTTATCTGATATAATTAATCCATTCTCTTTTCATTCTTCTCATGTAATTCAAAAGAGAGCGGTACACTTGACAGTTTGCTTGATTCCATGCCTTTGTTAATGAGATCCATTAAGCATTTGATGTCAGGCTTATTTTGAGTTACTGCCTCCACTAATTCAGTGGAGCAGTAGCAGCACAGTGCTTGTACGTGAGGCAGAACCGTGTTATCATAATGCGAATGTGAAACCTGCTAAGGTAAATGAGAAAAATTACAGCAATTGGTAATAAACCAGAATTGAAATGAAGTGACTGTACAGAGATATTGCAGGAATAGAGAAACAATGGACAAATACCAGTATTATAAGAAGCATTATTCATTTTCTTTTGTTGCAGGGCTAATGCTGTGTAAAACTATGTGTTACTGAGGAACTAGGTTTCAGGGAGACAGCGGACCTTTGTTTACCAACAACAATCATGCAACGTCTTCACAACATATGATTGTAATGAATATCCCTCTTCACCACCATAACTGCTCCCTGTCCCGTCTTCAAAACCATCACAACCTCTAGTAGTTTCCATATTGTCTTTAATTCAACAGATGTAGTCATCTAACAGAATGTTTGACTCACAGCTCACAGATCATGAGTTCCAATCCCACAATAACAACTTGTGACTCTCACATCAGTCAACCTAGTGTGTTGTTGATAGCACTGGGGAAGAAAACAATTATTGAGCATGAAAGGAGCCAAATTATCATTTAAAAGCCTTCAGGGATAACTGTGTCCATTTTATCACCACATGGATCCAGGTCCACATGGGATTTCCTAGATGACTTTTTATGGGTAGAGCACTTCCCAGTCAACAGCTAGGTTCAGGTTCAGCTGAAAATTGACACCCCAAGTGTCAATTCCATTCATTTTCTGGACCACTAAGCCCCCACAAACAGGTCATCCAGTGAGTGTAAGGTTGCTTGCCATGATGTCTGTAAACCTAATATCAATCCCAGGACTGATGACAGCTAGGTTCAGGTTCAGCTGAAAATTGACACCCCAAGTGTCAATTCCATTCATTTTCTGGACCACTAAGCCCCCACAAACAGGTCATCCAGTGAGTGTAAGGTTGCTTGCCATGATGTCTGTAAACCTAATATCAATCCCAGGACTGATGACAGAGTTGATGATCTGGAATCTGAGCTTCAAACACTGCGGCACATCCGGGAGGGGGAGAGTTACCTGGATGCTTTGTTTCAGGAGGCAGTCACACCTGGGAGATTAAGTAATTCACATTCAGCTAGTGATCAGGCACAAAAGAGTGTGACTGTAAGTGAGGCAGGTAGGGGGAACCGGAGTTCAGGAGTGGAGGAGCCTCAGCCCTTGACCTTGTCCAACAGGTACGAGATTCTTGCTCCCTGTTCGGATGAGGAAAAGGGCTCTGGACAGGATGAGCCAACTGACCAAGGCACCATGGTCCAGAAGGCCATTCAAGAGGGGGGAGCTAATAGACAAGTAGTGGTTATAGGGGATTCTATAATTAGGGGGACAGATAGTATCCTATGCAAGCCGGATCGGGAGTCTCG
>NC_057727.1:56086119-56114740 GCF_004010195.1 Chiloscyllium plagiosum | reverse complement strand
CTCTCTCTCGCCCCCATCTCTCTCTCTCTCTCTCTCTTCCTGCCCACTGTTTCCCCTCTCTCTCTTGCCCCCAACTGCTTCTCTTTACCCCTTTCCCTGCACACAAAAACAAACATGCCTAAATCATCAAAGACTGCATAATTTCAGTGCTAATCTTGGGTGTTACTGAGCATAATGATCATTTCATCAGTTTCATCGTCCTTAGGCAAGCACCTGCAATCATGGTGGGTCTTGCACTTTTGTCAGTAGCCCACAACTGAAATAAAATTTGAGTGTTTGGTAATTAAAAATTTTGGTTAAAACTATCCTGAAGCAAGTGCTGATGTGATAATCCTATCAAACAGATTTATTTTCAGGGGAGCACAATTACTGCCTGGAACTTGCACTGGCTTTCCACTGAGCCTTTTAATAAGATTTGTATTTGAATTATTCATAGTTTTAAACTGAGTACTAACAGCTCTTTCGAATTTGATTTAAGCTTCTCAGGTTCTTTTTGCAGAATTTTTGCAATTGGAGTAATTGTGATTTACCTAACTCATCACCTACCTCGATACTGTCCGATCCCCCCAGCCCAGGAACATACATTTGGGACACCACCCACGCCCTCCATCACCTCCAAGACTTATGTTTCCCTGGCCCCCAACACCTCATCTTCACCATCCCTATATACCTCCATTTCCAAACTCTCAATTTCTTCCTCTTCTGACGTCCCCACCAGTACCCTTCCACTAACACACTCATTCGTTTGGCTGAACTGATCCCCACCCTCAATAATTTCTCCTTTGAATTCTCCCACTTCCTCCAGACAAAAGGGGTAGCCATGGGCACCCACATGGGCCCCAGCTATGCCTGTCCCTTTGTCGATTATGTGGAACAGTCTATCTTCAGTAGTTACACAGGCACCATTCCTCCTTTTCCTCTGCTACATCCATCACTATATCGGCACCACCTCATGCTCCTACAAGGAGGTTGAACAGTTCATCAACTGCCTTAAAACACATTCCACCCCAACCTTAAATTCATCTGGACAATCTCAGACATCTCCCTCCCCTTCCTGGACCTCTCCATCTCCATCAACGGTGACCAACTCAACACTGACATCTACAAACCTATTTACTCTCACAGGTACCTGGACTATACCTCCTCCAACCCTGCCTCCTGTAAAAATATCCCTTATTCCCAATTACTCCACCTCTGCCACATATGCTCCCGGGGGACCAGTTTCACCACAGAACACACCAGATGACCTCCTCCTTTGAAGACCACAGTGTCCCCTCCCATGTGGTCGATGATGCCCTTCAGCGTATCTCATCCACTTCCCCCCACGAATTCCACCCCAACAGCCGTAACAAGGACAGAACCCTTCTCTTCCCCGAAGAGCTTTTGCCCGAAGGTCGACTCTCCTGCTTCTCGGATGCTGCCTGACTTGCTGCGCTTTTCCAGCACCACACACTAATGTCCAACATCTGCAGTCCTCACTTTTGCGCAGTTGTGCTTTCGTCCATTACTGCATTGGATTCATATAGAGCCCCAGAAGCAGAAAGAGGGCATGGCATCCTTGTGTACCACACAGTTGTAGGGTAAGAATAATGTACTCTGCCATTAACTGGCATTTTTAGTGGGTGTTTTTATATTGCTGTATTGGTAGTGGTAAGACTTGTACTTAATTTATAAGTTATAGATGATTAGTAATCAGGGTGATGAGCAATAATATATCACTACATGATACTGAATGGATGGAACAGTGTCTTAAATCTGTGAGTTCCCAACTTCTAGGAAGTAGATGTCAGAGGCTTCTCTGTTTGAATGTATTTTAGGCCCATTTAGGTTCATTGAGAGAAGTACAGACAAAAACATTGGTGCATGTCAAGCACTTGTCCTCAACTTGCAGGAAGAGTAAGTATAAAGTGCAGTGAGGAACATAGAACAGAACAGCACAGTACTGGTCCTTCAGCCCTCAATGTTGTGCTGATCTGTAATCTTTCTCTAAGATCAAACTAACCAACGTTTTACTATCATCCAGAATCGGTGAAGTTGAGGGCTACGAGGTGGTATTATCAAAGATGAATTACCACCTGGGGCAGATCAGCCATGTTCATAAAGAATGGTGGGACAGGCTTGATCGGCTCAATGGCTGACTCCTCCTCTTTCTTTTGCTCTTATGTGCAATAATAACATACGTCTTGCTGCCAAATTCATTTTTTAAAGTTCCAAAGAGAATTCAATTCCAATCTCTATATCCTCACAGTAATTCACAGAATCATTGAATCACTACAGTGTGGAAACAGGCCACTCGGCCCAGCAAGTCCGCATTGATTAAGAAAGCGAATGCAATGTTGTCTCTTATCTCAAGAGGGTTGGAATATAAAAGCAGAGATGTACTACTAAGACTTTATAAAGCTCTGGTTAGGCCCCATTTGGAGTACTGTGTCCAGTTTTGGTCCCCACACCTCAGGAAGGACATACTGGCACTGGAACGTGTCCAGCGGAGATTCACACGGATGATCCCTGGAATGACAGGTCTAACATATGAGGAATGGCTGAGGATACTGGGATTGTATTCGTTGGAGTTTAGAAGATTAAGGGGAGATTGAATATAGACGTACAAAATAATACATGGCTTGGAAAAGGTGGATGCTAGGAAATTGTTTCCGTTAGACGAGGAGACTAGGACCCGTGGACATAGCCTTAGAATTAGAGGGGGTCATTTCAGAACAGAAATGCGGTGAGATTTCTTCAGCCAGAGAGTGGTGGGCCTGTGGAATTCATTGCCACGGAGTGCAGTGGAAGCCGGGACGCTAAATGTCTTCAAGGCCGAGATTGATAGATTCTTGTTGTCTAGAGGAATTAAGGGCTACGGGGAGAACGCTGGTAAGTGGAGCTGAAATGCGCATCAGCCATGATTGAATGGCGGAGTGGACTCGATGGGCCGAATGGCCTTACTTCCACTCCTATGTCTTCTGGTTTTATGGACTCTAAACATCAATGAAGCAATGCTGTAGAGCACAGCTTCATAGTGAAGAACACTCACTATTGGCTCCACCATTTATTTTCCTGCTTCCATATGAAAAGTATATTTTGAGGATGAATACTGTATTGATTGTGATGAGGTCAACCAGGTGAACGTCTTGGAATATAAAGGTCTCCTGTCAGCAAACAAAGATCCATAGAGTATGTGGCAAGATGGTGACAGAGTAGGACACTCCACTCACAGCTCCTCTGCTCTGCCTGTTCTTTTTCTTTCTTTTTCTCTCTTTTTAGTAGTTTTGAAGCAGAGTATGGGGGAAACGAGTCCCAGAGCAGTGCGAGGGGAAACGAGTCCCAGAGCAGCGCGAGGGGAAACGAGTCCCAGAGCAGCGCAAGGAGAAATAAGTCCCAGAGCAGCAGGAAGGGAAACGAGTCCCAAAGCAGCGTGAGGGGAAATGAGTTCCTAAGCAGCACGAGGGGAAATCAGTCCCAGAGCAGCACGAAGGGAAACGAGTCCCAAAGCAGCGTGAGGGGAAATGAGTCCCAGAGCAGCACGAGGGGAAATGAATCCCAGAGCAGCAGGAAGGGAAACGAGTCCCAAAGCAGCGTGAGGGGAAATGAGTCCCAGAGCAGCACGAGGGGAAATAAGTCCCAGAGCAGCAGGAAGGGAATCGAGTTCCAGAGCAGCGCGAGGGGAAATGAGTCCCGGAGCAGCATGTGGGGAAATGAGTCCCGGAGCAGCATGTGGGGAAATGAGTCCCGGAGCAGCAGGCAGGGAAACGAGTCCCAAAGCAGCATGTGGGGAAATGAGTCATGGAGCAGCGCGAGGGGAAACGAGTCCCAAAGCAGCGTGAGGGGAAATGAGTCCCGGAGCAGCGCAAGGGGAAATGAGTCATGGAGCAGCGTGAGGGGAAATGAGTCCCGGAGCAGCGCAAGGAGAAATGAGTCATGGAGCAGCGTGAGGGGAAATGAGTCATGGAGCAGCGTGAGGGCAAATGAGTCCTGGAGCAGCGTGAGGGGAAATGATTCCTGGAGCAGCGCGAGGAGAAATGAGTCATGGAGCAGTGTGAGGGGAAATGAGTCCCAGAGCAGCGCGAGGGGAAATGAGTCCCGGAGCAGCGCGAGGAGAAATGAGTCATGGAGCAGCACGAGAAGAAATGAGTCATGGAGCAGCGCGAGGAGAAATGAGTCATGGAGCAGCGCGAGGGGAAATGAGTCCCAGAGCAGCAGGCAGGGAAATGAGTCCCAAAGCAGCGTGAGGGGAAATGAGTCATGGAGCAGGGCGAGGGGAAATGAGTCCCAGAGCAACGCAAGGGGAAATGAGTCCCAGAGCAGCGTGAGGGGAAATGAGTCATGAAGCAGCGCGAGGGGAAATGAGTACTGGAGCAGGGCGAGGGGAAATGAGTCCCAGAGCAGCGCAAGGGGAAATGAGTCCCAGAGCAGTGCGAGGGGAAATGAGTCCTGGAGCTGCGCGAGGGGAAATGAGTCCCAGAGCAGCGTGAGGGGAAATGAGTCCCAGAGCAGCGCGAGGGGAAATGAGTCTCAGAGCAGCGCGAGGGGAAATGAGTCATGAAGTACCGCGAGGGGAAATGAGTCATGAAGTAGCGCGAGGGGAAATGAGTCCCAGAGCAGCAGGCAGGGAAATGAGTCCCAAAGCAGCGTGAGGGGAAATGAGTCATGAAGCAGCGCGAGGGGAAATGAGTCCTGGAGCAGGGCGAGGGGAAATGAGTCCCAGAGCAGCGCAAGGGGAAATGAGTCATGAAGTAGCGCGAGGGGAAATGAGTCCTGGAGCAACGCGAGGGGAAATGAGTCATGAAGTAGCGCGAGGGGAAATGAGTCCCAGAGCAGCGCGAGGGGAAATGAGTCATGAAGTAGCGCGAGGGGAAATGAGTCCTGGAGCAGCGCGAGGGGAAATGAGACCCAGAGCAGCGCAAGGGGAAATGAGTCATGGAGCAGCGCGAGGGGAAATGAGTCATGGAGCAGCGCGAGGGGAAATGAGTCCCAGAGCATCGCGAGACGAAATGAGTCATGGAGCAGCGCGAGGGGAAATGAGTCCCGTAGCAGCGCGAGGGGGAAATGAGTCATGGAACAGCGCGAGGAGAAATGAGTCATGGAACAGCGCGAGGAGAAATGAGTCCCTGAGCAGCGCGAGGAGAAATGAGTCATGGAGCAGCGTGAGGAGAAATGAGTCCCGGAGCAACGCGAAGAGAAATGAGTCATGGAGCAGCGTGAGGAGAAATGAGTCCCGGAGCAGCGCAAGGGGAAATGAGTCATTAAGAAGCGCGAGGAGAAATGAGTCATGAAGCAGCGTGAGGAGAAATGAGTCATGGAGCAGCGTGAGGAGAAATGAGTCCCGGAGCAGCGCGAGGGGAAATGAGTCATGAAGCAGCGCGAGGAGAAATGAGTCATGGAGCAGTGTGAGGAGAAATGAGTCCCCGAGCAGCGCGAGGAGAAATGAGTCCCTGAGCAGCGCGAGGGGAAATGAGTCCCTGAGCAGCACAAGGGGAAATGAGTCATGAAGCAGCGCGAGGAGAAATGAGTCCTGGAGCAACGCGAGGAGAAATGAGTCCCTGAGCAGCAGGAATGGAAACGAGTCCCAAAGCAGCGTGAGGGAAATGAGTCCCTGAATAGCACGAGGAGAAATGTGTCCCTGAGCAGCGCGAGTGGAAATGAATCCCGGAGCAGCGCGAGGAGAAATGAGTCCCGGAGCAGCACGAGGGGAAACGAGTCCCAAAGCAGCGTGAGGGGAAATGAGTCCCGGAGCAGCGCGAGGGGAAATGAGTCCTGGAGCAGCACGAGGGGAAATGAGTCATGGAGCTGTGCAAGGAGAAATGTGTCCCAGAGTAGCACGAGGGGGAAATGAGTCATGGAGCAGCGCGAGGGGAAATGAATCCCTGAGCAACAGGAAGGGAAACGAGTCCCAAAGCAGCGTGAGGGGAAATGAGTCCTGGAGCAGCGCGAGGGGAAATGAGTCCCAGAGCAGCGTGAGGGGAAATGAGTCCCAGAGCAGCGTGAGGGGAAATGAGTCATGGAGCAGCGCGAGGGGAAATGAATCCCTGAGCAACAGGAAGGGAAACGAGTCCCAAAGCAGTGTGAGGGGAAATGAGTCCTGGAGCAGCGCGAGGGGAAATGAGTCCTGGAGCAGCGCGAGGGGAAATGTGTCATGGAGCTGTGTAAGGGGAAATGAGTCCCAGAGTAGTGCGGAGGGGAAATGAGTCTTGGAGCAGCGCGATGGGAAATGAGTCCTGGAGCACAACGAGGGGAAATGAGTCTCAGAGCAGCACGAGGCGAAATGAGTCATGGAGCAGAGCGAGGGGAAATTAGTCCCGGAGCAGCGCAAGGGGAAATGAGTCCCGGAGCAGTGCGAGGAGAAATGAGTCCCGGAGCAGTGCGAGGGGAAATAAGTCCTGGAGCAGCGCAAGGGAAAACAAGTCCTGGAGCAGCGCGAGGGGAAATGAGTCTCAGAGCAGCACGAGGCGAAATGAGTCCCGGAGCAGAGCGAGGGGAAATGAGTCCCGGAGCAGCGCAAGGGGAAATGAGTCCCGGAGCAGTGCGAGGAGAAATGAGTCCTGGAGCTGGGTGAGGGGAAATAAGTCCTGGAGCAGCGCAAGGGAAAATGAGTCATGGAGCAGTGCGAGGGAGAAATGAGTCCTGGAGCAGCGCGGGGGGGAAATGAGTCCTGGAGCAGTGCGAGGGAGTAATGAGTCCTGGAGCAGCAGGAGGGGAGATGAGTCCTGGAGCAGTGCGAGGGGGAAATGAGTCCTGGAGCAGCAGGAGGGGAGATGAGTCCTGGAGCAGTGCGAGGGGGAAATGAGTCCTGGAGCAGCAGGAGTGGAGATGAGTCCTTGCTGCTATTTGAAACTCTTTACTGAACTGTAATGTCAAGCCTTTAACTGTATTATAACTATCTTATTTTTAACTTATTTTTTAGACACTGTAAGTAATGCTACTACTTTTCTTTTTATTCCCTTTATTCCTGTTGGAACCTAAATTGGGAACTTGTACCCAAGATGGCATCATTAGAGGCAGCCATTGTAAAAAATTATATTCCTGTACTTCTGTACTAAAATGCATGTGACAATAAAAGGATACCTGTAGTCTATTCTATATGAGTTTCCTGATTGGACCAGATTAATAATCAGGGAGCCTTGGCTGTCAGATATAAACAGGAGTGTCAGAGATTCTGTTCACATTGAGAGCTGGCTCTGAGGGAGCTGGATCAGTGTCAAAGACTATGCGCATGTAAATAAAGGATGACTTGGTGGAGTTATTTCAGTCCCCACCACCTGATGAAGCATTTCCTTATGGAAAAATATAAAAACAGAGAGAATGTGATTTGACTACAGCCATTCCCTGATCACCTCAGTTGCAACGTACACTGATTCCAGAGAAACAGAAGCAACTTTGAGGGTGAAGCTCAGTCCATTTATAATTTTGATTCAGATTTATGTCAATTTACAATGTGTTCCATTCTATCCATTTTTTAAAAATATCTTTTTATTGAAAAATCGATTTTTTAATATTACAACAAATACAAAACAATACAATTCAAAACAATACAAAAAAGGAAGAACACAAAAAATTAAAATCCCAACCACATTCATGTACAAATGTAAAAAAAATATATAAAATTATAACAAAAAAAACAACTAACTACTTAAAAATAACTAATAACTGACAATAAACTAAAAAATAATGCTAATACAGCTCAGCAAAACAAAACACTAACTCTCGAATATCGAGAGCATTAATTACCACATATTCATATGTTCACAGCTCCCCCTCTCTGGATATTGGACTCATAAAGCACAATCCTTATGGCTGTATAAAAGCCCTTATTAGTGTGGCAGACAAATCTGTGTCCAGATATTCCACAAAGGGCCGTCATGTCTTTTAGAAATTCTCAGTTTTGTGGTTTACATACTTGTAAGAAAATCCAAGGGGTCATGCTCCATAACAATCTTACGCCAACCCAACAGTCCCAGGGAATGTCCGCATGAGCACGAATTTCAATGCAGACCGCAGCGCTGTAATCCTCTGTAGCTTGGCCAACAAGGGCCTGCCAATCTTCACGGCTGCCTTCAACCGTGCTTTGAGGAGACGTTGCTGTTCATCCTTCTGCCGCTTCCTACTGGCAGAGTAAGAAATAACTAACCCCCGGCATAGGCTTTGGCAGTTTCTCAAAGGATAGATGGACTAGTAACCGAGCCTGAGTTAATGTCTAGGAACACCCAAAATTCCCTAGACAAATACTCCACAAACTTATTATCCTTAAGAATAAAGGGGTCCATTCACCAGTGCCCTCAGACCCACTATAGCGCCCTTAATCTTAACCAACAGATACACTGGAGTGTGATTGGAGATGAGAGTTGAAACGTGTGGTGCTGGAAAAACACAGCAGGCCAGGCAGCATCCAAGGAGCAGGAGAATCGACGTTTTGGGCATAAGCCCTTCTTCAGGAAGGAATTGTGATTGGAGATGGTAATATTACTAATCGTACAAGATGCCACGAATTTCAGGGTTGCCACGAGGGTCAGAAAAAAACTCCATCCTGGTGTGACATCTGTGTAGATTGGAAAGAAAACTTAAAATCTCTACCTGTAGGGTGGACACGCGTCCAGACGCCCACTAACCCTAACTCTATACACAGATCCACTAATTGTTTAGTTTGTGCAGAGAGTATGGGAGGGCCTTTAGGCAATCTGTCTACCATGGGATCCAATAGACAATTAAAATCTCCCCCGATAATGATGTGCCGGGACTCGAGACTGATCAATTTAGAGAACACATCTACCAGAAATTTGAGGGGATGGGCCGGAGGACAGTAAACATTTAAAACACCATATTCTTCCCCTTTATCATGGCTTTGAGAATTACAAACCCCCCATGTGTGTGCCTTTAACACAGTCTAGTAACTTAAATGGGAGATTCCTCCAAACCAATATAGCCACTCCCCATTTCTGATATTAAATGATGAAAAGTAATCAAAGCCATTC
Organism: Chiloscyllium plagiosum; assembly: GCF_004010195.1. Classification (NCBI taxonomy): domain Eukaryota; kingdom Metazoa; phylum Chordata; class Chondrichthyes; order Orectolobiformes; family Hemiscylliidae; genus Chiloscyllium; species Chiloscyllium plagiosum. The sequence goes on along the minus strand of NC_057727.1, from coordinate 56,105,777 downwards.
TGCAGTAGTTTCAAATGCTCCCTTTCATCCAAGTGTGCCTCATGTGATAAAGGAATATCCACCTTTTTCTTTCTAAGACTCTAAAGTACCTTTTCCCTCTTAATTGGTGAGTGGCTCCTCTTGATGTTCGAGGTACAACATTTAATCAAGTCATTAGCCATAAACTTCCGCAGTAACATTTAGATTCCAGAGAGGAGGAACTCGAATTACAAATCACCGAGCCTTAGTGTTGCAAGATCCATTGAACATAAAACCTACATAAACTAAAACCACTACAATTAACAAACCTACAAAGCTATCAAAGACTATATACAACAAAAACCAAAAAAAAACTAACATATAAAGCGGGGGAACTTACCTCCTGCCCAAAGGAGCCAACTACACATCCCAAAACCCAATTTCCCATCCCGCTGCCAATAGAGCAGCCAGGGCATTTAAATACCTAAACCAGGCATACACTGCCCATAAGTAGGCATCTAGCCATCGCAACCATTTTCCTCCTCCTAGTTAGAGCCGCACCACAAACACAAGCAGCAAAGAAAGAAAATGCACCATGGAATAACAATGTGTACAAAGAAAATTTGAAAAAAAATTAAGTACCCCACCCATCCTTTGGTATAACTTGGTAAACAGCCATCCCCGAGCACAGATTATTCCCAATAGTAAAAAGGAAAATAAAGCCCCAACTGGTCTTCCTCTCTTTTTTAAAGAAAAGTCAAGATATACCCAAACACCACTTTTTGTACATACTAAATTGTTCAGATTAAGTTAATTTGTCCGAAAAGTCTCTTGCCTTCTCCAACGTGTCAAAGAGATGTACAGATCTATCTAAGGTGAACCGAAGCACTGTTAGATACCTCAGAGATTACTGGATCCCAACCTCCCTCAGTCTTTTCTTGATGCCAATGTAAGATTTCCTTTTCTGGATCACCGCCGTTGAGAAGTCCTGGAAGAACATGATCATTGAGCCCTCATAAACTATGGCCTTCGGATCCTTCCCCTGGATTCTGGAAGCTTCCACGATTCTCTCCCTATCTCTATAGTGACGAAACCGCAACAAGACTGGATGAGCATGTTGATCCAGACCTGACCTCCGCGCTGTTACCTGGGGAGCCCTCTCAATATTCAAGCTTCTCTTCCAGCCTCCAAGTTAAGGAATTTTGGTAACCAGTCCTCAATAAATTCCATTGGTCACCTCCCTTCCTTACCCTTGCTTACCGATGATCTGAGTTTTTTTTCTCCTGCCCCTGTTCTCGAGGTCATCAACTTAGTCAAGCAAATTACGGACCTGCGTCTCCAGGGCCTGGATCAAATTTTTGGAGGAATCAGTATCAGCTTCCACCACTGTGACCCTGTGTTCTACCTCATTCGTCCTTTTCGCATGGTCTCCCAGCTGCTGTTCATGATTCTGCAGCATAATAGAGATCAGGGCCAGCTTGTCCTCTATCTGCTTCCCCAACATCACGTGTGATTTTGTGAGCTCCTTCACCAAGACCTGGTAGGTAATCGAGTCCGAGGATCCTGCCGACTGGGCCGCGGACCTGGCCTTGGATGTACCTCCTCCCTTCTTTGGCATCCCTGGATGGCGAAAACTGAGGTAAGTTGTTCTCTAACAGTTTCCTGGGACTCCACGACCTTTCCAGAGTTCCAGGATGTGGGTTAGGACTTTGTCCCGCTTGCAACATGGTGCAGAGCTCTGCAGCATGATCTTTCCAGATTGCCGCCATCTTGGATCCCCCCATTCTATCAATTTTGCTGAGCCAATCACCAGACTCACTGAGTTGACAAATGCAATGCAACTGCAATCACAACATTTCTTCATCCAGTTGACCAACTTGTGCATTAATATCAAAACCGTGTGTATGTCAATAACATTGTTATGTTTTCAGCGTGGTATACACTTACATTTTGCACTGATGTACTTTCAACTAGCATTGTACAGCAAACTGAAATAGGTATTTGGGATGAGATGTCCTGCTGTTTTAAATTGGTGGAGAGAAAAATAAATAATTTCTGCTTCTGGTTGTAATAGTGTTGCACAACAACTTTATTTAATTCTTGTTCTGAAGCTGCAAGTTAACCTTGGGCATAAACAAGTTTTTCAAAACTTGACAACAGGATGCCAGGCACAGAAGGACATTAAGATTACAGGGAAAGTAAGGACAGAAGAACTTTAAGATTAAAGGGATCAGTAAAGATAGTTGGAAGTGCAATGCGATTGTTGTGGAGAGTTAGGTGCTACTCTGTTAGCTATGCCCTGTGCTAGTCACCCATATTAAAATTCCACTGCAGCAGAAATTGAATTCAACTTAGAAATCAGAAAAAGGATATCTGTTAAGATGGCGTTGAATTGTCAAAAAGACTCAAATGGTTCACTTAAATTCTTCAAGGAAGGAAAGCTGATGTTCTTATCCAGTTTAGCTGAAATCCCACAGTAATGCAATTGATTCTCAACTGTTCTCTTCTTCAGTAACCTGTATTCAACTTAAAGTACTCATAGGGTTCAAGCAGGTCTCTGACTAACTTGTCGGAATAACGATGGATGAAAAGTGCATGCCTTTCCAACTTTGCTCACATCCCAAGAAACAATAAAAGCAATCAAGAGCAACACATTGACGAAACTCTACATTTTCCACTCATCAGGATAAAATATTCAAATACTAGAATATCATGTGTAAACAATGACAACAATGTATGCTCCAGGAACGTGCCTGAGTAGGGTAGTCATTGTCCAACAGGATAAATATAATGTGGTCTATTTCTGCACCAAGCTTGGAAAGTAAGAAAATGACAAAGACCCCTGTTTATGAGATTGGTTAAAAGGCTATTTTATGGAGGTTGGAGCTGTATGAATCTCAATGTGCATATTGACTGGTGGAGGTGCACTTGCAGTACTTGTGGAGAACCCGTCAGTGTATTTCTCAACTGGGGCAAACATCTGTGGCAAGAGGCCTTTAAATAATGGTCTTTTTCTATTGAGTCTTTTTGCAATGCCCCAACATGTATCACGTAGTTCTGGAGGTTGGAATGTAGCAGTCTGCAATGCTTGGTCTCCATCAGCTCTTTGCACTAGAAGCCGAGCAATACTTGAGCAAGCTGAAGTGTGTGTTTTACCAAATTGATGATCCTCCAGTAGTTGTTGATATTTATCTCGATACTCATCCCTGCAAGTAGGATGTTGTAAATTAAGGCTTTTGGAATGAAAGTGGGCTTGCCAACCAAGGGTTGTAGTGATGCTATGGAGCTAATCAGCGTACCCCTGCTCTTCTAACTCCATGGTTAGGTAAGTGTGTGAGTTTTTATTGTTCTTCTATCTAAAGGCCAATAAATTTGTGGGACAATTCATAAAGTTGGCCTCAGACCATATACAGAGGAGCCTCGATTATCCGAAAGACACGGACAGGGAGTATTTTATTCAGTTAATCGAATGTTCGGATAATCGAATGTTCGGATCATCGAATGCTGGATAACACGGTTTAGCCTAGCATCAGGACCTTGTGATCTTGCCTGGATAATCCAAAATTCGGACAATTGAATGCCAAATAATCGAAGTTCCTGTGTAATTTATTCAAGGGGCTTAAGGTGTGGTTTAGTCAGATGATTGAAACATTTCCACAGTGCAGATCAGTTTTGGATCAGTATGATTCACACAGTCAGGAAGGAGAGATCCAATCCAGAGTGAGACACAGCCTGAATATATACTTTGGGGAATTTGGAGGCAGTATGGAATTCTGCTCAGAGGGGAAGGGGTGCTGTTTTCTTGCTTTTCTTGGTTCATAGTTTGTAAGGTTTTTTTTCAGCAGGATAAATCAAAGTCCAGGATCAGGGCCCCAACACAAGAGAGTGGACAACACAGGTAAACCGTAAGTTCATTGCTTGGTGATAGCTACTAATTTGACTATCTATTATAATTGATTTCAGATTGACGGTAAACAGGGAAAATATTGACAAGCTATAAACTAAAACATAAGTGCATAATTTTAAAAATCAAATTAAGACCTAGGTAATCAAAATAGAGATTCTAGGCCAGGCCATGTATTGTAACTGCATGATGCGGGAGCTGGTGGACCCCATTATAGTTTGTAATGACCACATCTGCAGCAACTTTTGGTTCCTTGAGGAACTTCAGCTTAGAGATGATGAGTTGGAGTCTGAACTTTGAACACTCAGGGAGAGGAAGAGTTAAACAGCAGTCATACTGTTTAAATTAATTACCTCAAATTTGATCAGTGGTCAGTGACAGGAGGGTGTGACTATGAGTGTGGCAGGTAGAGAGATCCAGGAAGTAGTGCTGAAGGAGCCTCAGCCCCTTGAACTTGTCGAACAGGTTTGAGATTCTTGCTCCCTGTGTGTATGAGAGTGGGGCTATAGGGAGGATGAGCAAACTGGCCAAAGCATTGTGGAATACAAAAGGGAGAGAAACGAGAAATACATTTATTTTCGAGGATAGTGTAGTCAAAGGACTAAGCCCTATTCTCTGTGAGCAGAGTCGAGAGTCCTGAAGACCGTGTTGCCTGCCTGGTGCCTGGGTTCAGGATATCTCATATGGGCTGCAGAGGAACTTGATGTGGGAGAGGAAAGTTCCAGTGCTCATGGTCCATGTAGGTACCACTAACAGCAAGATATAGATGGAAAGAGGAAAGGGGTTCTGCTGAGGGAATATGAGCGACCAGGGGCTAAATTATAAAGCAGAACCAAAAAGAAAGTAAGATGAGTTTTGAGATAGACTGCGCAGGAAGTCAGAGAATGGCTCTAGAGTTCAACAAAATCAAAAGACCAAGCAAGGAACTTTGATGGCTGACCGACTGTGAAATTGCAAGCAGCTCTGGAACAAAGAGTGAAATTTCACAGCTGACCTTGGAGAGATTTCATTATTGCAACTGCTCACAGCAGGGAGTGTCAGCATTTCAGAGCCTAATCAGCTAAGTGTTTGCTTTGAAGACTTATAAAACTTACTAATCTTAACCTGTTTTAATTTTGTAGATCTATAAAAGTGAGTAGGGTAGGGTATATTTTTTATATTTTCGTGAAATCTGTCTCTTGATAAATTTTATTTTAGGTGTTAAGTTATCCTAGAGCAGCATTTTTTAGAGCAGTAAGACTATGCTATTTTTTGGGTCTGTAGGTTGTTAAGATGCAGAGATGCCCTTTAGGAGACTGATGTGTTTTCCTGTCAGATGTAAGAGATCAAGGAGAATCTATTCGTCTCCAAGAAACATGTTTGGCTCTGAGTCCTATCGTATCGCATGGATCAGTTGAAGTGAAAGTTAGAGGCAACGAGGAATTTACAGGAGCCGGGAGTGTTACGGATGGCGGTATCAAATGTAGAGAAACCACACTTACAGGCAGATGGACAGGTTACCTCCTGGAAAGGTAAGAGAGAGAGGCAGGAAGTGCAGGAGTCTCCTGTGGCTATCCCCATCTCAAACAAATGCCCTCTTTTGGAAAATGTAGGTGGTGATAGACTCTCAGGGGAATGTAGCACATAAGCCAGATGTCTGCTATTGAGACTGACTCGACTGTAATGAGGGACACGTCAGGTTCCAAGTAATCGATTATGATAGGGGACTCTCTAGTCAGTTTTGGGGCCACTGCTGAGATAATCTTCTTCACTGTCCACTACACCACCAATTTTGGTGTCATTTGCAAACTTACTGCCCATGCCTCCTATATTCACGTCCAAATCATTTATATAATTGATGAAAAACAGTGGACTCACACCTCTGGTCATAGGCCTCCAGTCTGAAAAAAACACCCTCTATCTCCGACCATCAACCGTATTTTGTATCCAGTTGGCTAACTGCCCCTTGGTCTAACCTGGCTAACCAGTCTATCATATGGAACCTTGTTGTACACCTTGCTGAAGTCCATATAGACAACCTCTACTGTGTTGCCTTCATCAATCTTCTTTGTCACCTCTTCAAAAAAAGCTTTCAAGTTAGTGAGCCATGATTTCCCAAGTACAAAGCTATGTTGACTATGCCTAATCAGTCATTGCCTTTTCAAGTACATGTAAATCCTATCCCTCAAAATCTCCTCCAACAACTTACCCACCACTAATGTAAGGCTCACCACACTATATTCCCTGACTTTTATGGCCACCCTCCATTTTTCGGGCACCTCACCTGTGAATGTCAATGATACAAATGTCTCAGCAAGGGGCCTAGTAATCTCTTACCTAGCTTCCTAACAAAATTTGAGATATACCTGATCAGGTTCTGAGAATTTATCTCCCTTTATACATTTTAATGATTTGGAGATGCCAGTGTTGGACTGAGGTGTACAGTTAAAAATCACACAACACCAGGTTATAGTCCAACAGGTTTGTTTGGAAGCACTACTTTTCAGAGCACTGCTGCTTCATCAAGTGGTTGTGGAGTATAAGATCATAAGACAGATTTGGAGATGCCAGTGTTGGACTGAGGTGTACAAAGTTAAAAATCACACAACACCAGGTTATAGTCCAACAGGTTTATTTGGAAGTACTACTTTTCAGAGCGCTGCTTCTTCATCAAGTGGTTGTGGAGTATAAGATCATAAGACACAGAATTTATAGCAAAGGTTTACAGTGTGATACAACTGAAATGATATATTGAAAAAGACCTGGATTGTTTGTTAAGTTTCTCAACTTTTAGAATGACCATATTGGACCAACTTTGTATCATCGGTGAATTTCACCAGAATGCCCCTAATCCCCTCATCCAGATCTTTAAAATATAAAGTGAACAGCTGGGCCCTAACACTGAACCTTACGGGACATCACTTGTCACCAGCTGCCATTCTGAAAAAGAACTTTTTATCCTAATTCTCTGCCTTCTGTCAGATAGCCAATCCTCAATCCATGCCAGTAGCTCATCTTGAACACCATGGGCCCTCACCTCACTCTGCAGCCTCCCGGGAAGCACTTATCAAAGGCATTTGGAAGTCTAGATAGATAACATCCACTGGGTTTCCCTGGTCTAACTTACTTGTTACCTCTTCAAATACTCCTAACGGGTTTGTCAGGCACAACCTCACTTACTAAACCCATGCTGACTTGTTCTAATCCGACCCTGCAGTTCCAAGAATTTAGAAATCTCATCCTTAATGATGGATTCTAGAATTTTACCTACAACCGAGGTTAGGCTAATCAGCCTGTAATTTTCCATCTTTTGTCTTTATCAGTTCTTGAGCAAGGGGGTTACAACTGCGACTTTTCAATCATCTGGGACTTTCCCTAATTCCAGTGATTTTTGAAAGATCACAACCAATGCCTCCGCTATTTCCTCAGCCACCTCCCTCAGAACTCTAGTATGTAGCCCATCAGGGCCAGGAGATTTATCAGTTTTTAGATCTTTTCATTTTTCTAGCACTTTCTCTTTTGTAACGGCTACCATACTCAACTCTGCCCCCTAACTCTCCTTAATTGTTGGGATATTACTCATGTCTTCCACTGTGAAGACTGACACAAAGCACTTATTAAGTTCTTCAGCTATTTCCTTTTCTCCCATCACCAACCTTCCTGCATCAATTTGGAGTGGTCCAATTTCTACTTCTGCCTCTCATTTGTTTCTTATATTTAAATGAAGCTTTTGTCTCATTTCTAATATTACTGGTTGGCTTACCTTCATATTTAATCCTTTCCTTCCTTATTTCTCTCTTTGTTATCCTCTGTTTGCTTTTATAGTCTTCACAATCTTCTGATTTCCCAGTGCTCTTGGCCACTTTATAGGCTCTCTCTTTTTCTTTGATACATTTCCTGACTTCCTTTGTCAGCCAAGGCTGTCTAATCTCCATCCACCGGATAATCTTTCTTTTCTTTGGGATGAACCTCTGTACTGTATCCTCAATTACATCCAGAAATTCCTGCTTTGTTGCTCTACTGTCTTCCCCACTAGGCTCTTATTCCAGTTGATTTTCATCAGTTCCTCTCTCATGCCCCCGTAATTACCTTTACTTAACTGTAACACCATTGCATCCGATTTTGCCTTCTCTCTTTCAAACTGCAGACTGAACTCTACCATATTATGATCGCTGCCTCCTAAGTGTACCCTTACTTTGAGATCTTTTATAAAGTCTGGCTCATTACATAGCACTAAGTCCAGAATAGCCTGCTCCCTTGTGGGCCCCATCACAAGCTGTTCCAAAAAACCATCCTGTAAGCATTCCATGAATTCCCTTTCTTTGGATCCACCGGTAACATTATTCACCCAGCCCATTTGCATATTGAAGTCTCCCATGATCACCGTGACTCTGCCTTACTGACATACCCTACCTATTTCCTGGTACATCTTGCGCCCCTGGTCCTGACCACTGCTGGGAGGTCTGTACATAACTCCAATTTTGTTTTTTTTGCCTTTGTGGTTCCTCAACTCTACCCACACGGACTCCACATCATCTGATCCTATGTCATTCAGTGCCATAGATTTAATTTCATTCTTAACTAACAAGGCAACCTGCCCCCTCTGCCAGCTCCCTGTCTTTTCAATAAGTTGTAACTCCTTGGATGTTTAACTGCCAGTCCTGAACCCCCTGCAACTACATCTCTGTGATGTCTACCACATCATAATCATTCACGATGATTCCTGCCTAACTATTGGGGTGCTCATAGTCCAATCCCAATAAAGTAATCATCCCTTTCTTATTTCTAAGTCCCATCCAAATGTCTTCACTGGGCGTTCTTCCAGGAATTTCCTCCTTAAATACAGCCATAATGTTATTCTTAATCAAAGTGGTTATTCCTTCTCTCTTGCCCTCCTTTCTATCTTTCTGAAAGAATCTATACCCGGGAACATTAAGCTGCCAGTCCTGCCTCTCCCTGAGCCACGTTGCTGTAACAGCTATGATATCCCAGTCCCATGTTCCCAACCATGTCCTCAGTTCATCTGCATTACCTTTCAAGCCTCTTGCATTGAAAAAAAATGTAATTTATCAAGCTTGTCATAATTTTAAGATATGGAGTAAATAGTCTCAAATTGAGTATAACCCATCTTGTATGTTCATTATAGTTAATGACCTGTTTAAGTTATAATAATAGAACATATCAAGTAATATCTGGACTTTGTTCTTTAGTTACCTTTGCAGACATCTGTAAAATAGAACAAGCTTTGTAGCAAAATAAAAAAAATTACATTAACTTTTTTTTTCAAATCACTTCATGTTAGACCACTTGCAGTCCTTGATTCACCAGTTTAACTTAATTGACGTTGTTTGGATGGTCACATTTCCAATAGATTGCATGGTTCTATGTTTCTTTCTCTGTAAAGCAATTGACCAGTTCTGAATTTGTCCTGAATAGCAGTCAATCAGGCAAATACTTATCCTGGTGGTCTCATTGGGATTTTCCACATTTTGCAATGGCTTGTGTAACAGTTGGTATACTCTTCCAACTAAGTCTCCACAGTACCAGCAGGCACAATAATATCGTAAACACTGAGATTATAGCCGAAGAAAATTTGGGCACAATCCTACAATTCAACTTCAGCGCATCAGTCATAACCACTGCAGCATCAGAACATAGATATTATAGTTCCATAACTAAGCAGCTGCTAATCATTGCTTTCATTCTCACCATCCGTAGTTTTTGCCAATAAAACCTAGTGGTCACAAAATTGTGATTTGATTATAACTGTTCAGATTTTCGTGACTTGAAACTTAACATCACACATCGGGATCTCTGTGTCACAAAGAAATGTGAAGGTTTTAAATGCTTTAGCCTTTGAAGGAAGTTATGTGACTGTAATATAGAAAAATCAGGTGTATAATAAATTGGAGAATTGAAGCAAATATTTCACTGAATTGAGATGTCATATAATCACAATTTTTAATGATTGCGATTTCTTGTACAAATCTGCTGAACATTTATTATTTAAAAGTCTCTTTCTGCATTTAAGCTGAAGAAAAATGCATGACTCAACATAAAATGAGCCCATAATTGTCAAAATATAAATTTCCACGTAAATTTATTGCTGATATATGTAGATATGTAACCCCGGGGGATGGAATATGAGATGCTCTATATCTAATCCCACTTTGAATAGGAAGCTATTCCAAACTAGGTGAACATTCTTAAAACTGAAGAGAGACAGAGATAGGAGTAAAATGTGAATGCACATTGAAAGTAAAGTAAAATTCCTTTATCCAGGAGATGCCTGGCTGAGAACAGACTATTTGATTTCACTTGTGCAAGTTAGCACCGTTGAACATGGTCTTCAGTTTTGATTGAAGCTTTTGCTTTGACTGTTTTAATTATTTATGTTCACTACTAACCTGAGGTGATTTGCTCTTAAATGCATTATCTAGTTCATTTCTGGCATGTGGATATGACTTGCTAGTATTAGTAGCGATGTTGAACTGGTGAATTCCTTCTGAATCAGTTTGGGAGGTGCCGTGTAACTGCTGCATTGGAAATGCAGTTATTATGGGATGGTGAGGTGTAAGGAGTAAATGTTTATGGTGATGCAATCCAACAGGCTGTTTTGCTCTGGATGGTTTTGAGCCTCTTGTGTTTTGTTGAAGTTGCGCCCATCCAGGTAGGTAGAAAGAATTCCATCACATTTCTGACTTGTTCCTTATAGATTATGGAAAAGAGTTGCAAAACTCAACCTTAATTGTTAACGTTATTTTGAACATCTGCAGAAGGTTTGTTGAGGAAAATGCAGAAAATGCCGCGCTATTATGATGCGGGGCACTCATTTGGGATTGCAGCTGACACCCTAGGGGAGTAGCTTTGTGACAAGCGGAAGAGCTCGTTATAACTGTAAAGTGGCAGAAAGTGGATCATAGCGGGTGGCAAAACTCAAAGGAAACAACATTCAAAAGAGATGTCAAATATCTGCCTATTTTCTATCATCATTGGACATGGTTGTGCATTGGAGGGTGTGCCACCAATTCCAAGCTAGCCACTGCCTGTGCATGTGCAGATGGTACGAGTGATTATTAGCATTGGCCTTTGTATTACAGTTCAGGGAAAATCATCGTTATCAGCAATGTTACAAATTACACAACACCAGTTTATAGTCCGATAGGTTTGGACTATAGCCTGGTGTTGTGTGATTTTTAACTTTGTCCACCACAGTCCAACACCGGCACCTCCACATCACCATTGTCAGCAATGAGGAACAAACCTGCATTACAATTTAAATGAAAGATAAGAGGAGGTCGGAAGCATTTTTTATCTGAATCACCCTTGCCTGTGCAAAATGTCACTTCAACAGATCAAATCTAATTCAGAGATTGGGAGTTTCTGATGTGAGGCTTAACAATCAACAAACTACGATAATGCATAATGAAGGATGTCATTATTTGTGTGCTCAAGGAGGTGAAAGTAAAGTGTTTATGAGAGCCACTTTAATCACTTTATCAGATTTTCCAAGTGTTAGAAATATCTCAGTGGAAAATATTGTACAATATTCACTGATACCTTTGTGCCTTCATGTTCTTCCCACCAGATAGACGTGGTGTTTATATAATTCACAGCTATTGAACAAAGGGTGGTATAACCCCCAGAGCATTATTCTGCATTTAATTATATACATTAACCTACTGCTAAAGGATTTATTTATTTTAATCCATTTATTTTAACACATGAAAAAAACATTTTAAGTATTCAGATTCCATCCCTTACTTTGATAACTATAATATTAAAGTAAATTGAGTTGTGGTGATACTATGTGTGGAGCGTTTAGAAAATATAGTACTCACTAGGTTATCAGTAAAATAGAAGATAGGCCTCTCACACAGTGGCATACTGGTAATATCATGAGGCATATAAGCTAGCAGCTCAGGCCAATGCTTTGAGGGCATGTGTTCAAATCCCACCATGGTGTCTGCTGATGTTTAGATTTAATTAGTAAGATCTGGAATTGAAAGCCATTTTCAGTCATGGTGACCTCAAAACTATCATTGGTTGTGCTAATAACTCACATAGTTCATTTAGGAAAGGATATTTCACAAGCTCTGGCCTACATGTGATTCTAGATATCCAACAGCATGGTTACCTTGTAACTGTGATCAATATTGACCCCAGTAAGCCATTCACTTCAAGGGCAGTTAGGGAGTGGCAACAAATATTGACCTACTCAATGGTGTCCTCAATCCGCGAAAAAATAAAGTTCTACAAAGATTATCCCCTCAGGCTCATTGGAGAAATGCCAGCTATTTTACTCTGTGGAAAAGTGTTAAGCTATATCATCTATCTCATTTTCATGTATCAACGACATTCACTGACAAATTAGATTCAAAGTATTGTTGAAAACATTATTATCTTACTTTCATTCTGCCTTTCGTTGTTGCAGTTCTAGAAACCAAAATAAGTCAGTTTTTATTGAATGAAGAGGTCCCAGATACTGTCTATCATCCAAGGTGCTGTTGTTGGTCACCACTGGATTAGCATGAAGCACAGCATCCTCTATACTGCTTCAGCACTGCCGGATCAAAAAGGGAAAATGGGACAGAATACCTGCACTTGGTTGCAATCCACAGATCTCTGGTTGAAGCTTTCATGTAGCAGATTGACTGACACATAGAAAGATAGAAAAAATAAATCAGAGATAGGACATTTCGCCATTCGAGCCTGCGCCATCATCAGTATGGCTGATTATCCAATTCATTGCCTTATTTCTGCTTTCTCCCCATCCCCTTTGATTCCTTTCAGCCCTAAGAACTATATCTAATTTCTTCTTGGAAACATTCAATGTTTTGCCCTCAACTACTTTTTGCAAATTTAATAGGCTCATTGCTCTCTGGGTGAAGAAATTCTCCATCTCTGTCCTACTGACCGACCCTGTATCCCTAAACTGTGACTCCCAGTTTTGGATTCTCCCACCATTGGGGATCTCCTTCCTGTATTTACCTTGTCTAATCCTTAGAATTTTATAGGCCCCAAGAGACCCCCTTATTCCACTGATTGCAGTCCTATCAATCCATAACCTTTTCATGTGTCAATCCTGCCATCCCAGGAATTAGTCTGGTAAATGTTATTTGCACTTCCTTCACAGCCAGACCATCCTTCCTCGGGTCATGAGATCAAAACTGCACACAATATTCCAGGTGAGGTCTCACCAAGGCCCTGTACATTCGTAGCAAGACATCCCCATTTCTCTGCTCAAATCTCCTTCTATGAACATAACATTTGCCTTCTTCATTGCCTGCTGCATCTACATGCTTACTGTCATCGATTGGTGTACAAGGACACCCAAGTCTCGTTGCACCTCTCCTTTTTTTCCAATTCAGGCAATAATCTGCCTTCCTGTTTTTGCTACCAATGTGGATAACCTCACATTTATCTTCATCTGACATGTATTAGCGCACTCACTCAACTTGTCCAAATAACATGACTCTGGTCAAGCACAATTGAGACTCGCCATCAAGTTTCATTCATGAAATAACTTCGATATTGCACAACTTCGAAATGCTGCACATCAAAATCATAGTTATGTAAAACTGGAGTGTGCTGAGACAGTAAGTTTTAAAAGGGAATTGGACTTATACTAGAAAAGGGAAACTAAGGTGGAGGTGGAATTAATTAACTGGCCCATTCAAAGGAGATGAAACAGAGCAGATTGCATTTAAATATTTCTTTCAATGTTGTAAAATGTCCCAAGACATTCACAGGAGCACGGACAACAGAATCTATGATTCATAAGGAGACTGCTACTGGGGCCAAGTAGTCTCCTCCAGTAATTTATGATTCTATCATTTGAAGAGTTTAACTGGTAGGAAAGAGCAGGTATGTGACAGTGAAACCCTGTGCATCTACACCCACAAACTTTCTTTTAGATCATAGAAATCTAGTAGTGCATGGCTAACACTCCAACTGCAGCTGAAAATGCACACCTAAGATTTGAACACAATACTCTTCTAGATTAGCACTACTGATGTAAAAAGACAGTAATGTGTGGCAATACTATAGATGATGGTTCTTACTAATAAAATTATCTATGAAGCCTTATGATATCACAAGTGATACATCATAGAACATTGGACAGTACAACACAGAAACAGGCCTTTCGGCCTACAATATTGTGCCAAACATGACGCCATATTAAACTCATCCCTTCTGCCTGTCCATGGACCATATCTCTCCATTACTTGCTTCTTCATGTGCTTATCTAAAAGCTCCTAAAATGACCCTATCGTATCTGACTCTACCACTACCCCTGGCAGCATGTTTACAGGCATCTATCACTCTTTGTGCCCCTCACATCCTCTTTGAACTTTCCTCCACTTTCCTTAAATGCATGTCCTCTTGTAGTAGACATTTCAACTCTGGGAAAATTATTCAAAGAAAAAACCTGTCAACCTTATCTATGCCTTTCATTATATTGTAAACTTCAATCAGGTCTCCCCTCAACCTCTGCTGCTTCAGAGAGGTTCAGCCTTTCCTTATAGCTCATACCATCTAATCCAGGCAGATTCCTGATAAACCTCTTCTGTACCCTCTGCAAAGCCTCCACACCCTTCCTGTAGTGTGATGACCAGAATTGAATGCAACATGGCCTAACCAATATTTTATAAAGCTGCAACATGACTTCCTGACTCTGTTATTCAATGCCCCAACCAATAAAGGCAAGCATGCCATACGTCTTCTTTACCACTCTTGCCTGGTCACTTTCAGGGAGCTAAGGTCTTGAACCCCAAGATCCCTCTGTACATCAGTGTTGTTCAGAGTCCTACCGTTAACTGTATGCTTTCCCTTTACATTTGATTTCCCAAAGTGGAACACCTCACACTTACCCGGATTAAATGCCATCTATTTCTCTGCCCACATCTGCAACTGATCTATATCCTGCTATATCCTTTGACAACCTTGTACACCAGCCACAACTCCCCTGATCTTTGTGTCATCTGCAAACTTACTAACCAACCCATCTACGTTTTCATCCGAATCAAAAATATAAATCACAAACAGTAGAGGTCCCAGTAAGGATCACTATGAATACCACTAGTCACGGACCTCCAGCCAGGAAACACCTTTCCACCATTACTCTCTGTCCTCTATGGGCAAGCCAATTCTGAATTCAAGTGGTCACGTCACTGTGGCTCCCATGCATCTTAAGCTTCTGGATGACCCTACTATGAGAGGATAGTGAGGACTGTAGATGCTTGAAAGTCAGACTCAATAAAGTGTGGAGCTGGAAAAAACACAGAAGGTCAAGCATCATCAGAGGAGCAGGGGAGTTGACATTTCAGGTTGGAACCTTGCTGCTTGACCTGCCGTGCTTTCTTCAGCTCCACACTTTATCACTCCTTTCATGAGGAACCTTGTCAAAAGCCTTACTAAAATCCATGTAAACATCATCCACTGCTCAACCCTCTTGATCACTCTCATCATCTCCTGAAAGAAATTAACCAAGTTATTAAGAGATGACCTCCCCATACAAAGTCATGCTGACTAATTCTGATCAGACTTGGCTTTTCCAATGAGAGTAAATCCTATCCCTAAACATCCTCTCCAATAGCTTTCCCAACCACCAATGTGAGACTCACTGGTCTATAAATTCCTGCATTGTCCCTATTTCCATTTGAAACAGAGCATTTGGAGTAGATTGGGTGTTTGCTTTGCAGAACACCTGCATTCCGTTCATAAAAGTGACCTTGAGCTTACAGTTGTCTGCCACTTCAACACTGTGTTCTCCAGCCAACATTTCTGTCTCAGGCCTGTTGCAGTACTCCAATGAGGGTCAGTGCAAGCTAGAAGTACAGCATCTCATTTTCCACTTGGGTACCCGGAAGCCTTCAGGACACAATACAAAGTTCAATAATTTTAAGGCCTGAGTATGTCCTTTATCCACCCTCACACCCCAGGCCCTGTTGTAACATGGACTTTCAGTACAGCCAATGCATTTTCACACAGTTATTATCCCCATCATCAGCATTTCTCCTTTTGTAACGTTCTCCTTTCTTCCTTTGTCTGTCTAACTTGGTTTCTCTCGCACTGGGTTCCATCTCTGCCAATGTGTTCACTCCTTTTCACCCTTTGAACCTACATATCTACTTTTTTCCTACCTACTATCAGTTCTGAAGAAGGATCACCGGACCTAAAACACTAACTTTGCTTTTTCTCCACGGATGCTGCCAAACCTTCTGAGATTCTCCAGCAATTTCGTTTTGTTCTCTGGCACCTTTTTTGGGTAATGACAAGGATTGATTAAAACAGCCAAAGAGGAATATAGTGATTAAGGAATGATGGTTACTTTCTGCTTTCATGGCCATGTGTAGCATGCATGTTCAAATAAATGCTCATTTTTTAACCTCCTGCATTTAGATAAATATAGCAATGGAACAACAATGATTCCCCAAAGTGGAAGTAACTAATTAAATTACATTAGCATTCTTATTATAACAACGCTAGACTTTCTAAATGCATGTAATAGGCATGTTAACAAATTTCCCAAGTTCCAATATTATTTTTCACCATTATGTTGAAGAAAGGCAAGAGAATGTGATAGAGACCTCAGTAAGCTCCAGGTGAATTAAATTAAATGCAGACAATGTTAAAACCTGCACAATAAAGCCTTATTGAAATCTTTTTACCTTCATCTTTGTGCCTCCACAAC
The DNA here is from genome assembly GCF_004010195.1 of Chiloscyllium plagiosum. Taxonomy (NCBI): domain Eukaryota; kingdom Metazoa; phylum Chordata; class Chondrichthyes; order Orectolobiformes; family Hemiscylliidae; genus Chiloscyllium; species Chiloscyllium plagiosum. The sequence continues at coordinate 56,089,239 of NC_057727.1, read as the reverse complement.
CTGCTGTTTTCAGATTTGAATGTGCAATAAAAGTATCTATCCATAGGTAGTTAACAGGACTCAAGAGGCATCAGCTCTTAGTGGTTGCAAAAAACTCTCAACCTAATTGAAAAGTTGGGGAAAGTACCTTTTGGGTCTCCACAAGATTGCAAACTATGAAATTGCTTTACATTTTCTACTGCTGGAGCAGTTAAGATGTTACTGTCCCACCACACCAAACAGAACAGCAGCATTTATGACAATATCAAACATAAGATTTTAGATTACAGAGTGGTTTAGCACATTCTCATAATGTTTTATGGTTTCAACAAGAAAAGTTGCAATGTAGTAGAATTAGGCACAGCATTAAACCATTCATGACTCTATAATTATATGATTCTATGATTCAATCCCTTGAAACTGCTACACCTTTCAATAAGATCATAATCAATAGGCATTTCAATTTATTTTATTGCCTTTGCTTTGTTTCCCTAAGTGTTCAACAAACAAAGCCAATACTTTTGAAATGTGTTCATTGTTGTTATGCAGATAAACAGGAACATCAGTTAACAATCAGTTAACAGGAACAATTAACAAATGAGGAACAGACAATTAGGCCTTTTTTCTGCTTTTGTTTGAGCCACTAGCGTCAGCCATGTTGACTTCAGTTTTCCTGCAGAAGTGACAATAATACCCCATGATATTGAGTTGTGTTTAAAACAAAGAGAAGGTTTGCAAGATTTGTTCATAGAAAACAGTGTCTCCAGAATGTTGTCTATAGATCTCCTTGCCAGATCTTCATCATGGAACTGTAAAATAGTAAGATATTTTGAATTGTGGAGCACAGAGAATAGTAACTGGGAACACCTTATTTTAAATGTCAAGTTATTGTGTAATTTTCAATATGATTTAAGTAGCTCGCTTCTACCCAAATGCAGACTGATATGAAGCACTAATATTTTCTTGATTGCAATACTGTCATTTACATCGAAAAAATGACTGTTTGTTACATTCTCCGTAAATGTGAGTCAAATCAAAAAATGCAACACCATAGTTAGATTAAAGATTAACCCTAAAAACCAGAAAGCAAATTATCCACTACCATTCTAAATATATTTGAGGTTGTACTTTCAAAATATTCAAACTTTATCATCCACTTAGTGCTTCAAGTGAGTGATCCTCAAGAGAAGCCCTGACAAAAGGTGAAAAAGTTGGTCCCACTGTGCATCATTTACCAAGAAGAAAAAAAATATTATGTGGGTTGTGTTTCTTAACCTTTTTCTAATGAGATAAAAGTGTCAAGTGTGTGACTCAAACTCACAAGCAAGAGTATTCATATTTCCCAGATGTAAAAAGTCTGCAACTTAAATGACAATGCATATTGATGGTTGAAGACTAAGTCAAAGAGATAGGCTTTAATTTGAGAAGGTCCTTTTTTTTATTAACTTGTTTGAATGTCTTTATTTTCAGCTCAGACAGCACATGAGAAGAAGTCATCTCCCGTGAGTCATTTAGCATGATCAGAAATTTTGGATGAAGAATGATTATTACTGACATTGTTAATTCATGTAATAGCATTGAAAGGATCTATATATGTCCTCATAAGGACACAATATTGAAAGAGCATTGCAGCTGTATACTGTAGAGGGTCAAATCAGGGCTTTGCTGCTACCACACTCGCCAGATTGTTAGCCAGAGTGTGCAAGTTTTTGATGTGATCAAGGAATCTCAAATAGTCTAAAGGTCACATAAACTAAATGATATACTAACCTATAAACAGGAAAACCCATAAAACCCTTATTTAATACATCATTAGTACAGAGGCTATAATGATAAGCTAGAAAAAGCAATGATGGTAGAATGCACTGTTCTCACTAAATGATAAAGAATAATGGAATTCATCATACTTACACTCATATGTAAATAATTCAGGTTATTGGATGGGCTTTCTTTCATGAGACTGCTCCCCTGAATAACATGGAGCACACACTCATCAATATTATTAAGATATCCTTCTTCCTTATCTTCTTTAAAATATTGAATTGTGCTCATTTTTTCTTCCTCTATCCTTTCCCAATGTCTATGGTTTAGCCTAAGCATAAGCTATTCAGCTGCATTATTTTCTGCTATCCATCTCACCACACTTTGACTGGGCTCTTTTGGTGTAGAGATCCCTATCTCTGAAGTTCAAGTCCCATGTGTTCCAAGGGTGTGTAATAACATCCCTGAACAGGCTGATTAGAAAATATCTCCTATTACACTTCGACCAATTGCTTTTTCTGTGGATGTTTTCTATATAGACCAGATTGTATTGGGTGTACGTCTTCTTCTGTGGTATTTTCACTTTTTTCTATTAAATGCTAACTATCCCATCATCCTTTGTGAGTTACTCAGGTTGCTTTAGGAACAAACGTAAAGGTCACTTATTCAGTGTGGCAGAAAGTGGGGAGTCTTATTCCACAAGGATCAGTAATGGGACAAATAATGTTCAGAATTTACATTAGTAATGCAGACTTTGAAATCAAAAATCCAATTTCTAAATGCATGGATCAATGACACCATTATGTGTTTTTTGTGTGATGGAGGTTGATCGTCAATTCTAAGGAAGGATGTTATTAAATTGGAAAGGGTAGGGAAAAGATTTACAAGGATGTTACCAGGACTGGAGGGTTTGAGATATACACCGGCACCACTGCCCAGCTCTTCCTCCGCTACATTGATGACTGCATTGGCGCCTCCTCGTGCTCCCGCGAGGAGGTTGAGCAATTCATCAACTTCACCAACACATTCCACCCTGACCTTAAATTTACCTGCACCATCTCTGACACCTCCCTCTCCTTCCTGGACCTCTCCATCTCCATTAATGGTGACCGACTTGACACCGACATTTTTTACAAACCCACCAATTCCCACAGCTACCTGGATTACACCTCTTCCCACCCTACCTCCTGCAAAAATGCCATCCCATATTCCCAATTCCTCCGCCTCCGCCGTATCTGCTTCCACCATAGAACACACCAGATGGCCTCCTTCTTTAGAGACTGCAATTTCCCTTCCCACGTGATTAAAGATGCCCTCCAACGCATCTCGTCCACATCCCGCATCTCCGCCCTCAGACCCCACCCCTCCAACCGTAACAAG